>NC_136057.1:1113720751-1113885751 GCF_964261635.1 Lissotriton helveticus | reverse complement strand
GTGAGAATGTGATTGATCCGACCGCCATTGTTGATCGTTTTGCGGAATATTTCCATGTGGTATATGCTCCCGTGTCTGTGAGGGATGTTGCCGACTCCCGCCTTCTTCTGCGTGATATCACTTTGCCCTGTGTCACCGACTTGGACCGTATTGCTTTGGACTCCCCTTTTACGAATGATGAGATAGCCAATGCAGTTCGATCGCTCCGTTCGGGCAAAGCATTGGGCCCGAACGGTTTGCCTATTGAGTTGTACAAATTACGCCCCGATAAGGTGGCTCCGTATCTCCGCGCCATGTTTCTAGAATCTCGTGAGCGGAACATACTTCCTTATGATCAGCGTCTGGCGACAATCGTCGTCATTCCCAAAGAGGGTAAACCGCGTGACCTCTGTTCCTCGTATAGGCCCATATCCCTATTAAATGTTGAACCTAAGGTGTTGGCTAAACTTTTGGCGACCCGTCTCCTTTCGGTTCTTGGGGAGTTGGTCCATCCGGATCAATCTGGCTTTATCCCGCATCGCAACACTGCTCTGAATTTACGTCGCCTCCACGGCGCGCTGGCGAGGGCGGGGCTTTTGACTGAACCGGCCATTTTGGCGTCCCTGGATGCCTCCATGGCCTTTGATACTGTGGAGTGGCCCTATTTATGGGCGACACTTGAGAAATTTGGATTCGGGTACGAGTTTATTAGCTGGGTTAGGCTGTTGTACGCGGAACCTCTGGCGCAAGTTGTAGTGAACGGTAGAGTGTCGGCCCCCTTCTCCTTGGGCAGGGGTACCCGTCAGGGTTGCCCCTTGTCCCCTCTGTTGTTCGCGCTCGCTCTTGAACCGTTGGCGGCCTGGCTCCGTTGGGAACCGTCCCTTAAAGGTATTCGTTGGGCCCCGGATTTCGAAGACCGCGTCTCGCTTTATGCGGACGACATCCTCTTGTATCTTACTTCTCCTCGCAAGTCTTTATCTGTTTTATTTGACGTTCTTGCGTCCTTTGGCGCTAACTCAGGCCTCGTCATCAACTGGTCTAAATCCTGTGTATACGTTTTATCTGGTATCTTGCCTCCGTTGCCGAGCAGACTTCCTCTTCAGGTGGTCCGGGATGGTTTCAAATACTTGGGGGTTTTTGTTACCTTGGATCCGTCCCTTCGTTTTGATCGTAATCTCCTTCCCCCGTTGCTTAGGCTCCGTTTGGACGTTGCCCGCTGGCGCAAACTTCCCCTGTCTCCACTGGGTCGGGCGGCCCTGTTTAAGATGATGTCACTACCGCGGTTTCTCTACGCTCTCCAGAATTATTATGATCCTATCCCCAAGACCTATTTTCGGGAGATTGAGAGCCTTCAGAGGCAACTTATTTGGGATGGGCGACCGCGCATTGCTCTCGCGAAACTTTCCATCCCGTGGTACGATGGGGGCATGGCGCTCCCCGATATTAAGAGATACTACTGGGCTTCCCATCTGTCCGCTATTAATCACGCTATGTTCTCGCCGGGTCGTAATCCGGCGTTTGAGATGGATAAACTTCAGCTTCCGGGAGGTGACTTTAACAGAGTGCTTTATTCTCGCTCCGCTGGGCGCCATCTTGTGGGACCTACTTTGACTGCTTTGACGGTGTGGCGTGCTGCGAATGTGAGCCTGGGCTGGGAGGATCGCTTGACGTTGGCGACGCCGCTTTATGCTTCAGAACGTCTGGGCGGTCTTTGGTCTTCCAAGGGTTTTGACCGTTGGGACTTGATTGGGATCTCTAAAGTGGGGGATGTATACTCTAAGGGTTCTGTGCGCCCGTTTCAGGCCCTCCAGGCTGACTACGGCCTGAGTAGTCGGGAATTCTTTCGTTATTTACAGGTCAGGCACGCTTTGGTTTCGGTGTTTGCTCCTGGTGAGATTCCGCCTGACTCTTCCCCACTTGAAGACCGTATCCTTGACGAACATCTTCCTGATAGCACTATCTCCTTGATCTATAAAAAGTTGATTAACAATCGGACTGACTTATTGGCCCGACTTCGGGAACAGTGGATGGGAGATGGGTTGGAACTTGATGATGAGGATTGGCAATCGGCCCTCTCCTCTCCGAAGGAGGTGGCTATACCGGCTCGACTCCGTCTGGTCCAATTGAAGATCCTTCATCGGGTGTACGTGACGGGACCGCGACTGATGGCGATGGGCTTTTCCTCCGATGGACTGTGTAAGCGTGGATGTGGTTTGCGTGCTACTTTCCTGCATATTCTTTGGGAATGCCCGATGGTGGCTGCTTATTGGGTGGCTGTGCTTGATCTGATGACTGTGGTGACTGGGATATCCTTGCGTCCGGAACCTCGTCGCTGTCTTTTGAATGTTTGGGAGCCCACGGACTATTCGGTGGCACAGACTAGATGGGCCACCCTGGGCTATATGATTGCAAAGCGAGATATTGCGCAACTCTGGGGGGCCTCCAGGCCCCCTGCCCTCTCGCAATGGGAGGATAACATGGATTGGTCCATGTTCCGTGAGAAAACTGTCTATGTGGCCAGGGGCAGACCCAGGGCATGGGTGAAGGTGTGGGGTCAATGGAACGAATACCGTGGCGACATTTGTACTCCTCCCCTTGTGGACACTATCGAGATTACCCTGTCTCCTTAGGCTAGCGTTCCCGGAATCTTCATATAGGGACTGAGCTGGTGTCTCCGGCTCTCCCCCCTTCTTCTTCCTGATCTCTGCCCCCCTCCCCCCCCCCCCCCACTCCACACTCCTTAGTGCTTAGGATATTGCTACTGCACTTCCGCTGCTGTCCCCCCCTTGTGTCCCTTGGGCTGACCTTCAGTGATACACTCTCGCCTTTCTGTGTGTTTGTTCTTTCATATATATAAAACCTGTTTTTGTCCTGTATATAATGTGGAGTATTGCATTGTTGATTGACGGTTACCTCTGCGGGCATATATGATATGTGTCTGCTCCTTTTTAGCGGCTGGCCCGTGTGGTTGTAGGCCCATCCTTGTACCTTTTTGCTTGCTCAAATAAAGGTTTTAAAAAAAAATAAAAAAAAAATAAAAAAAGGCTGTCGTGTCCTTAATATATGTCTCGCTTTTTTGGACGAGAGGTTGCAAAAACTTATCTACGAATTTTCCTACTGGTTCCGAGATAGATCCACAGGCCGAGACAATGGGTCTAAATGGTGGTCTGATGGGGTCCTTATGTATCTTAGGCAACATGTATAGTTGCGGTCTTCTTGGGTATTTTAAATGAAAGAAAGCGTGTGTTTTCTGGCTGATCCATTTCATTGAGAGAGCATGATCCAAAATCTGATGTAACACCTTTTGATATTCTTGTGTGGGATCTGAGTTTAATGGTAGATAAATATCTTGATTTTGAACATGATGATTGACACTCGAATTGTAGAACTCCGTATCCATTATTATCAGGGCCCCGCCCTTGTCTGCTTTCTGAAAGGTCAAGCTTTTGTCTTGGCTTAAGTTCTTCAGTGTATTCCATTCTTTAGAATTCAAGTTGTTTCTCTTGGGTTTGCTGAAGGGAATTTTTTGGATATCTGACATTACAGATCTTTCAAATGCCTCTAGAGTCTTGTGCGTGGTGGGTGCACAAAATGTACTCGGTGGTTTGAAATCTTGATCCCATGTTGAGCTGACAGACGTTTGACTAATGTCCTTAAAGAAATATCTTAATTTCAAGTTTCTAAAAAACTTAAAAAGAGCAATTTCAGTCTCACCAGCATTAGATCTGTACGTTGGAACGAATGTGGTACCTTTGTTCAATACTGCCAACTGCATATTCGTCAACTGTTTTGAAGAAATATTGATGACTAAGTTGTCTTCTGTACTTGACTCCGTGTCCTCTTGGCCACTTCCTCCTCTGTTTCTTTTTCTCTTTGCCCTTCTTGTTGCTGTATTAAAGGCGGAGCATTTGCTGCCGGACTTATGTCTAAAAAAGACGGCTGTTGGACACTTACTTGACTAGTTGACGGTAAGGCTGTTTGTTTACTGATTTTGGTGATTGGTGGTCTGCTTTGTGCAATATCAGCATCTGATACCACACTTTCTTGTGAAGATGTAGTTCCGGATTGTTTTTGCTGAGGTTACGTTTTCGTTGTGAATTTGGCGCCCAGTCTTGAGGCTAGTGTTTCTAACCTCAATATTTGTTCCTGTTAATAGTTTCACCACATGCTCAAAGACAATGTCCTATTGAGCGAGAAGCTAAAAACACAGGTCAGGGAGATCTTAGATCAACTTGACTACCAGGAGATCATTTGAAATGCACTTCACAAATGAACAATCCCTTGCATCACTTATCAAAACTTGATAATACATTTAGTCTAGTTTTCATTTACAGACACTTGAACACTTGCACAAAGACACATGCTGTCCAACATACAGATAGTGCCGCATTAATGAATAACATTATGCGGGAGAAAATACAAATCAACACTTGTTATCTCAAATGGATGTTTCTGTCAAACTATAGCACCTGAAAACAGGTACCTAACAGCATTTAGCATATTAGAGTCCCAGAGACAATTTATTGTGATCTCCCCCGTGGGTATATGAACAGCTCAGGGGTATTTTCTGAAATAATTACTGATTTGCTAAAGCACTTTGATGAAGAAGCGTTGTCCTATATTATATGGATGATATTTATCTATCTATATTTATCTAACGGATGACCTATTGAGGAAACACTTGACCAGGGTGAGCACCATTATTATGGGATTCACCTCTGGGGGCTACAAATTTAATTTTGAGAAATCAGAAATTGCCCACCTCAGTATTCTATTTTTGGGATATGAGCTTTCAAGTGAAGGCAAAAGCCTGGCAGCTAACTTTTTAGAAAAATGTGCGCTGCCCCAGCCTCCAAATACATTAAACAACTTCCAATCAGTACTGGGATTCCTAGATTTTGGCAGAACATAAATTTTTTTTCTCCTTGTATAGCGCCGAGAGATCCTTTCGGGAATGATTCGCATGCGCTCAATAAATCCACAAATAAATAAATAGAGTAAAACCTTTCTACGACGTTTTTCAAAACTGACTTTTCAGTCAAACACTGGACACAAGAACACACCAATATTCTTTGTTCACTCCAGGAAGATATTATTGCTTCCAAGCACATGCACACATGTGTAAACTTGCACCACTTGGTACTCAGTATCATTTTGGGTCAATGTGGGTACACTTAATTTACCTTTTAATAAAGGTGAAACTGTATCAATCATATATGATTCTCATCTGTACACAAACACAGAAATGAGTTTTAATTCAACAGAATAAAAAATTCTGACAACTATTCAGACTGCTGTAGCAAAGGAAAGAGAACGGGCTCATGGGAAGAGGCATTATTGTCGTCACCCCAGTACCGAGGCTAGCATTCCTAATGCCAAAGCCTTACATCCAGAATGGATACAAAGGGCTATCTCTTTTGCTGCATCAGACTTTGAATGCAGATGTGATCCAAGTTTAAAAACACAGGCATTCCTGCAATATGAAAAAGAACACCATCTACCAAATGAAATCTTGCCTTTAAATCAGTATGAATTAAAAAAAAATCTACACTGATGGGTCAGCCCCACCGGCCACTTTTGTTAAAGATCAGATGCTGGATGGCAAGTTCCGTCCTCATTGCAGGAAAAAAACTACCTCTAGGTAATAGCACGGCTTGGTTGGCAGCTTTAAAAGCCCTGATACTTGCACTTGTAAACACGGATCGAGAATTCCCAACACTCATTTTGTTTGATTCCTTTTACTGTGTGCAATGATATAATAAATATTTACAGCATTGGGAACAAAATGGGTTTAAAAATGAAACAAGGTGGCATAATTAAAATACAAAATTATGGGAACAGGTAGTGGAGTTTAAAAACGACCTACCAAAAACTCACGTGATTAACACGCTGAGTCATCAACGTGATGGCGTGAACATTGAAGGGAATTCATTGGCTGTTGAAGCCACATGGGGGGCTGTTCACACAGCTTCCATAGCTGCGCACACTCATCCAACAACGAGAAAAGACGGTTAGAATATGGTGGCTGTAATTGCTTCACGCAAAAGCAGCACAGCAGTGCCTAAGAAATTTTCAGTCAAATACTCCTACAAGTTAGATGCAAACAACATTCCATATGCTTAGATTCCTGGAGTGGGGGATAGAGTATTTCCAAATATGGAAAATAGACAGGAATTAATCATTTAAAGCACACAAGGGCTTGGGCTCCGCGCATTCAGGGGTAATAGCTACTATTTCTTCATTGCAACAGTGCTATTGGTGGCCTGGGATCAGCAGTCAGACTATTGGCTTTGTCTTGAACTGCAACATCTGCAAACGAATGCCAGGCTACACCATCACAAGACCCACGCAGGTCCCATTGCTAGACAGCATCAGACTGTCCACTTGATCGTGTCGTGTAACAGGACCACTGCAGCCCCTCAAATGTTGAGGTGGCTTAAAAATATATCTTAGTGGCAGTGGATCCTTGCTCAAGTTTCCTATAAGTATTGCCTCAACACTTGGCTGACGCTCAAAACTGTTATAAAAAGATTTGCGAGTCCATAACAGGAGATACGCAATCAACGTTACACCCTGACTGTGGCTCTCGAGCCTACTAAGAGGCCATGGAAGGGATGGATGTAGTATTGCGGTACTCCTCTCCAACGCCATCCTGAGGGAATTAAGGTAGAGGAGAGGAAGCACTGGGGCATAGAGCAATCCTTAACAGCTAGGGTATTACGCGGGGCATTAGTGGGGTCAAACACTTATATGGATTCAGGGGGCAAAATACACTCAGCCAAGAAGCTGTCTAGGAGGTGTCACTCCATTTACAAATGTGGGAACCTGATCATATATGTGAAGGCACAGTGGCGGATGAAAACCATTCTGTATCTATGATCGTTTGGCTGTTTTACAGGAACTAAAGGAAACAAAGAAACAAAGATTCTGTCAAAGTGAAACAGGCCGCCACTGGGAAGTCGAGGTAATCACCACAAGCCCTGTCTGAATCAAAAAGTCGTGGATCTGGGTAGAGAGAGAAAAAGATCACGGACACAAAGGAATTGGGCCCTCATACAGAAATACATGTGCCAGGCCTTAAAGTGAAAGGAACAAGAACTGTACTTTTGCCGCATCCTGCCGTGATAAAAGCACCAGATTCATTTCAAATGAAAGAATCAACCAAAACCTATGTGGCCTCGTGAATTTCCCAATATTAGACGTCCCTCTTACTACTATTCAAGAAATTCAAACTGAAAGGCTCATCAGGTTTGAGAAATCAAATCCATGGAGTGGGGGACTATGCAACAATGCAAAGGAACCAGTTCTCCTTGAATAAACCTTTCAAATTCAAAATAAAAGTCAAGTCAACACTCAAGTTGCAATTTGGCCAAAAACAAATGTGTACACCAATGTTTTTCCCCTAAAAAAAAACATCAAATAATAAATGCTTCAACGTTTTTCAACAAAAGCATCAATTAATAAAAGCTTCAAAGTTTTTAAAAAAAACATCAAATAATAAATGCTTCAACGTTTTTTCAACAAAAACATCAAATAATAAATGCTTCAACGTTTCTCAACAAAACCATCAATTAATAAAAGCTTCAACGTTTTTTCAACAAAAACATCAAATAATAAAAGCTTCAAAGTTTTTCAACAAAAGCATCAAATAATAACTTCAACAACTGAACGTTTTTTCAGCGAAGACATCAACTATTAACTTCAACTTTTCAAAGTTTTTCAACAAAAACAGCAGAAATAACTTCAACTAAATACGATGCAATTTCAACAATTGATCTTTCAGCTACGGGCTATTTCATTAACTGTGATACGTTTTCCATGGCTCCCCGTGAATAGGAAGCGACAGCCAGCCCAAAAACAAACAACAAACATGCAAGTACAAACTTTTGAACCTTTTTCCTTTCCAAAAGATACAGACCTGGCTTCACCATGAGTAGAACTATGGGGTATTTCTGGGTTCATCTTTTTCTGTTCTGGCTATACTTAGAGCTAGCTTTTAGTATGACTCTTAGTGGACACTTTCTACAACACAGGATCAACATAAAACTGAAGCCATATCCATTTTCAATTCAAATGCAAAAGAGACTTATAAATGTATTCGACCTGAACAAACCTTTATATTCTAAATGATGTACTTAATCAGAATCTATGACATAATATCGAAACACACATTATCGTAGTACAAAATTATCGACACAAAAATATCGACATCAAATATATCGTCATCCTATACTTATTTAATCACATACACAAATATCGAAATTAAAATATCGCAATACATAAACATCGATATCAATTATATCGACCCCATATATATCGCAATATTTAAATATCGATGATTAAAATTTATAAACAGTACGTTTAAAATATCGAGATTAAAAATATTGGCTACAATAATATCGTTATTTAAGCAATATCGAACAATTTTATTATTATTCTATAACACTTTTAAACATTAAAAAAATACTATTAGCACTACAATTCACATTTTACAACAATTTATTAATACATAAATTTTCACATTTAAAAATAAATGATTTACACATGTATAAATTATTTCTTTAACATATTATATAAAGGTATGTATGCTCAACATTAATTAGCGTTTACCATATATGGTAATTAATTACACCAACAGTTTTTTAAAAATACAAACCAACGAATCAAAACAGTACAAACATAAACTCACCAATAGCTAACTAATTACTAAATCCAAAACACTATATAAACAATTACATCCAACAAACAAATTACCTGAGAAAAGTAGAAGACAGGAAAGAATACTGTGGATACATTTGACGACGCCTACAAGAAAACTAAGATTCAACCTACCATTAAGAGGATTGAAAGTAAGTAACAAAATGTAACTTAATTAAAGGAACTGCTAAAATTACACATTTAGTAAAAAGGACAAATTACTCATACATATGTATTGTATATTATCTCCTACCACTACAGAAAACCTCACTACTAAAGAACAGAAAAAACTAAGAAGAAAACTACGAAACTACTAACAAAGTAATCATTTTATATTTTTCCTCGAACAACATTAATTAATTGAAGCTTTAACATTAAAACAGCAAACAGACCTGCTTCCAAAAATATGTTTCTAAATATGGATTTTAATGAATATGTATTTTTTTTACAGATAAAGACATCAAAGAAAATGCAGGCCACAACTGAAAATTGAACAGATTGCCTTACACCTACAACAGCATTAAAACTCTGCATAACAAGCAACTAATACAAAGTAAGTCAATTAAATGATGTGACAAACAGTAACTCCTAAAGAATGAAAAATTGCTAACATATTGTAATAATTTATGCATATATCCTTCTTTTTTTCTAGCACCACTACAACATCCACTAACAACAAATATCAAAGAACAGAATTCAACAAACAAAGATACAACTACCAAAGTAAGTATATCCAAACACTTTAAAACACTTTTCAAAAAGATAAAATAAGTAAAAGCTTTAATTATAGCAAAACATGTAAAAGCTACCCAAAAAAATATAACTAAACAATTAACACAAATAAATGTTTTTTTTCAAGCAAAGAAACACCAGAAAAGACAGACCACAAGGAAAAGAGTAAAGAACATCAAAATCACAGACTAAACTTCAACCAAAGGTAAGCATGCACAATATAAATATTTATAATTCCCACTTAAAATACATATAACTATAACTATAATAACTATACCATATATTTCTAATAGATTTAAAAAGGAGAAAATGACAGAAGGAGCTGAATTTGTTACCAGTCAAAAAGGGAAACTATTACTCTGCTACATGGGTTATACTTATACCCAAGAGAAACAATTTGGGATGAAAGTAAATTGGAAATGTTGCAAATATTACTCTAACAAATGTTATGGAAGAGCAACAACTAGAGAAGCAACTGTCCTTTACACCAGGGAACACAACCACCCTCCAAATGTAACAGAAATAGAAGTCAGAACAGCATTAGAAAACATTAAAGAAGCTAGTACATGTTCCCAAAAACCTACAAGCCTAATTTTAAAAGAACAAATTCCACAAATCCCAAAAACAGCCACTACCCAAATGCCTAATATAATTTCTCTCAAAAGAACAATATCACGTACCAAAAAAGCAACTACTACTACCACTCCACCTCCTAAAACATATAGTGATATAAATTTAACTCATGACCAAACTATAACTTTTAACAAAATACCTTTTATAATTTACGACAATAAAAACAATGAGAAAAGAATAATAATCTTTGGTACTGCTATAAATTTAATAAAACTCCAACAATGCCAATTTTGGATGATGGACGGTACTTTTAACATCTGTCCCAGACCTTTCTACCAACTTTACACAATACATGGCTTATATCAAAACTGTAACATACCTCTACTATATGCACTGCTTCCAAATAAAACTAATTCAACATATATGGATTTATTAAACATTATCAAACAAAAAACAAATGACTATTCCCCAGAAAAAATTATACTGGATTTTGAACAAGCAATGCTCTCAGCTATTTTAAAAATACACCCCCATACCTGTATCCAAGGCTGCTATTATCATTTTAATCAGTGTCTTTGGAGGCATTTACAAAAAACTACTCTAAGCATAGAATATGCTACAAGCTCATCTTTTGCATATCAAATAAAAAAACGGATAGCACTAGCTTACGTCCCTGAAACAGATGTGGCCGAACACTACAACCTTTTAATAGACAGCCAATTTTACAAACAAAATGAAGCAAAGTTAACTCCTCTCTTAGACTACTTTGAGGACACTTGGATAGGTAGACTCCATAGATCTGGCCACAGGAGAAATCCTAAATTCTTAATACCCTGGTGGAATGTTTACAGAAGCACCTTAAATGGAGAATCTAAAACAAACAACGCAGTTGAAGGTTGGCACAATGCCTTCCTCCAATCAACAGGCCGAACTAAACCAACATTAGAAAAATTCATTACATGCCTCCAAAAAGAGCAAAGTTATCAGGAATTCAGAATGGAGCAATCCATTACTGAACTAACTCCAAAAACATCCAAACAAACAAAACAAATGCACAAATACCTAGAGCAACAAGTAAAGCTGTACCCTAGCACAACAGGCATGGAATACCTCAATATAATAGCCAAAACACTACTGTAAACTACTCTAAGCCACAAACAATCTCAATAGAAAAATGTTCTAATACAATAATATTACATTCATATAATTTATCTCAAAAACAATTAATGTATGGAATATATATTATATAATTAAATATATATACACACATTAATTATGTTTGAAATAAATAAAACTAAACAATATTCATTAAAACATTACCCACCCACAATTAAAAAATGTAAAAAAACTTACCAAAGATATTCCAAATGATGTAGAATCCATTTCCACCAAAATAATCTAGTTTCGAATACCAGTTACCCAAAAAAAAAATGAAAAAATACAACTGTCCCAAAATAGATAAATCCATTCCACGAAGCTCTTTCGAAATACCATAAAAAACCCGAAAAATGTAAAAATGTAGAAAAAACGCTCCAGGAAAGCCGAAAAATTTGAAGAAGTGTCTACAAACTATTAGTTAATAAAACTAACGAACACTTCTCCCCCAAAAAAAACGCTTCCTTCGGACATCAGGAACTCCTGCAAGTGAAAGACATAAAAGAAATATTCCCACCCACATAAAATAACACATACACTCCTACTAAAAGTAATAGCAACATAATATTTCGAATAATAAACTTAAACATCGAAACACTAACTCTACACACAAGGCAATACAACACTAAAAAGTACGTTAAATGTACATCCGCAAACACAACATATCATAATCGCCAATACAACACATTTACTTCTAACAACACTAAATACGACCAAACTACTCTCAAAATTAATTCAAAACACAGTTAAAACATATTAAATAAACCTTACCTTCAGAGACGTGAAGTGTTTCCCAACCGCTAGCTGAACTTCCTCAAAATGACACAAAACGACCTAAAGCGGTTACAAAATAAAGGACCCAAAACTAAAGAAAATGATAGAAATTACACACTTATTATTTAATGCAAGCAAAGTATTTGTTAATTTAATAAACCAAGGAATACTATGAAAAAATAGTAATTTTTTATTTGTATTAAATTACTTAGAAAAATGTACACAATTTGTAAAATTATAAAAATAAATATTATAAAATACATAATATTTATTATTATATTTGTAAAAATGTTGAAATGGTGTAAAAAAAATTAACAAAATGTTTAACAAAATGTATAAAAATAAATCTATTCTACAATATTTTCTTCAATTAAAATGTTTGTTACAAAATGTAATATTAATATATTTATATTAATATAAATACTAAACTATTGTTTACTAACAACATGTATTTGAATATATACATTGTATATGTATTTTTCAAACAGTATATTTTATTTGGATGTATGACGTTACAACTCATACGTTTAGAACGCATACCATTACAACAAAATTTTTACAACGCAAAAACTATTACAACGCATGTATTTACAACGCATGTTTTTACAACGCAGATACCTTTACAACGCATACCATTACAACGTAAGTATTGGTAAGTATATAATAATTTTGTTAATTTAAATTAATAGAAAATAATATAATTTAATTAAATGTAATATAATTTAATGTAATTTAATATCATTTAATTAATTTAATTTTAATTTTAATAATTAAAAATAATATAATTTAATTTAATTTAATTTAATGTAATTTAATTTCATTTAATTAAATTCATTTAAATTTAAATTTATTTTAACCCTGTACCCCTGTACCCCAAAAACCCAAAACTGACCCTGAACCCTAAAAATACCCTTTTACCCAAAAACCCAAAACTGACCCTGAACCCTAAAAATACCCCTTTACCCAAAAACCCAAAACTGACCCTGAACCCTAAAAATACCCCTTTACCCAAAAACCCAAAACTGACCCTGAACCCTAAAAATACCCTTTTACCCAAAAACAGAAAACTGACCCTGAACCCTAAAAATACCCCTTTACCCAAAAACTGAAAACTGACCCTGAACCCTAAAAATACCCCTTTACCCAAAAACTGAAAACTGACCCTGAACCCTAAAAATACCCTTTTACCCAAAAACCCAACACTGACCCTGAACCCTAAAAATACCCCTTTACCCAAAAAACTAAAACTGACCCTGAACCCAAAAAATACCCCTTTACCCCAAAACAGAAAACTGACCCTGGACCCTTAAAAATATCCCTTAAAAAAAACCCAAACATATAAAATGTAAAATATAATTATATACTTACCAATACTTACGTTGTAATAGTATGCGTTGTAAAGGCACCTGCGTAGTAAAAAAATGCGTTGTAAATACATGCGTTGTAACAGTTTTTGTGTAGTAAAAATTTCGTTGTAATGGTAGTGCGTTGTAAAAGTTGCGTTGTAATGGTTGTTTCCCATTATATTTACTTCTAACAATACTTATGTTTATTAAATATGTACTCTTTGAATTAAGTAATATTACCAATATTGTTTGAAATGTTTAATAAAATGTACACAAATTCCACTAATATATTAATAAATATAAATGTAAAAAATATATGTTATACTAATGTTTATTGTTGTTCTTTCTCACGTTAATAAAAAATTTAATTTGGTCCAAAAAACACTACAGTATTTAATATTTTACTTCACTAAAATATTTTTTTAATGACATTTCAATCTACATAACTTTACTATTCCCACTCCAGTCTACATTAATTTGGTGTAGGTGCTGGACACTAATTAAATATAATTTACTATCCCCACTCCAGTCACCATTAATTTGGGGTAGGTGCTGGACACTAATTAAATATAATTTAATTTTCTCACTCCAGTCTACATTAACATACCTTGAACACTATATACAATAATAATGTTTAAAAAATAATCTTTTCTAATTAATAATTTTTAATTTCACTATTCAAATGTAGTATAATATCCAAAACTGTACAGCAATATAGATTGTTAACAATTTTACTCACTCCATACACTCAACAAACAAATATACTTATTCCGAATGTGTAAATATCAAATAAAGGAAAAAAAATAATCCGATTATTTATATAAAATAAATTGTTAAACATATTTTAAAGTAGAACAATATTGTAACATCTATTTCAAATATCAAATTAAAAAAAATATATATTTGAAAACATATTTTTAAAATTTTGAATTATTTTATAAAATATTAAATTTTTAATTTGTAAATGTTTTTTTACATTTATTATATTTTTTCAATTAAATAAATATAAAATTATAATTTTTTTTAAAACACTCCCCACCCTTATCCCCTATAAACCCAACATCCCGCTCCTAAATTTATATATCAATTAAATAATTTTTATATAAAATTTATATTTAATTTTTTTTTATATATTTTCTAATTAAAATGAAAAATCTGCAATTTAATATTTATAATATATACATGTTTAATACACTCCCCACCCTTATCCCCTATTAACCCAACATCCCGCTCCTAAATTTATATATGTTTAATTTTTTTTATTTATTATATTTTATAGGTACACATTACTATTAATAAATTGGAAATATTATTAATTATTACACAACAATAACACATATTACTACATAATTATTACTATATATTTTATTTCGATATTTTTACTATTTATCGATATTTCTTTACAACGATATTTTTACTTAGATATTTGTGTTATCGATATTTCAGCACACATACTTATTACGATATTTTTGTAATCGATATTTGTGATTCCGATATTTTTCATCATCGATATTTAAACTTCGATATTATGTCACTTCGATATTAAAAGTTCGATATTATGTCTGAGTACCACTTAATCATCCAGTTTTTAATTCTGATTAATGTATTTTGAACTTTCATTCATTTTCATTTATTTCTATCATTCATTCAGTAATGTCATTACCTTCAGTAAATTTTTCTGAAAATTGGGTTACTGATACAGTGTATAATATGCTGTCTGTTTTAGGAATAATTGCTACATTTTCAGATCATGAAATGTTAGAGATTTATTCATATTGCAACGCTTTATACCTGTTACCTTCATTAAGGTTATCAACTCCTACAGAATTGAAATGCATCTAGAAATGTGGTTGTTTAAACACCAGTAGGAACATTGCCAAACACCACCAAACGCGGAACAAAAGGGGGTGGTGATGGACGGAGCATCTGAATCAATCAAACACTCACACCCAGTCAAAAGATCTGCTGGAATGCCAGAAACCGGTCCTCGGAAGCTTGTTTCCGGTCCAGGGAAGACATGGCTTGGCAGTTTGGGCTGTACTGTTCCCATGAGGCACAAGGTGAGACTGATTTGCATATAGCCATGTCTGAACTGGGGTGGCAGAGTGGGCTAAAGAACGGTGATGGGTTCAACCCAGATCCTTTGACTGGGTGTGAGTGTTTGATTGATTCAGATGCTCCGTCCATCACCACCCCCTTTTGTACCGCTTTTGGCCGCCATAAGTGTGGCAGGGTATGCTCAGACATGAGTCCCTTGCTCACTTTGCCACTGGATTCAAGCAAGCCGGGCTGAAGACGGCTGGAATGCCAGAAACCGGTCCTCGGAAGCTTGTTTCCGGTCCAGGGAAGACATGGCTTGGCAGTTCGGGCTGTACTGTTCCCATGAGGCACAGGGTCAGACTGATTTATATATAGCCATGTCTGAACTGGGGTGGCAAGGTGGGCTAAAGAACGGTGATGGATTCAACCCAGATCCTTTGACTGGGTGTGAGTGTTTGATTGATTCAGAAGCTCCGTCCATCACCACCCCCTTTTGTACCGCTTTTGGCCGCCATAAGTGTGGCAGGGTATGCTCAGACGTGAGTCCCTTGCTCACTTTGCCACTGGATTCAAGCAAGCCGGGCTGAAGACGGCTGAAATGCCAGAAACCGGTCCTCGGAAACTTGTTTCCGGTCCAGGGAAGACATGGCTGGGCAGTTCGGGCTGTACTGTTCCCATGAGGCACAGGGTCAGACTGATTTGCATATAGCCATGTCTGAACTGGGGTGGCAAGGTGGGCTAAAGAACGGTGATGGATTCAACCCAGATCCTTTGACTGGGTGTGAGTGTTTGATTGATTCAGAAGCTCCGTCCATCACCACCCCCTTTTGTACCGCTTTTGGCCGCCATAAGTGTGGCAGGGTATGCTCAGACGTGAGTCCCTTGCTCACTTTGCCACTGGATTCAAGCAAGCCGGGCTGAAGACGGCTGGAATGCCAGAAACCGGTCCTCGGAAACTTGTTTCCGGTCCAGGGAAGACATGGCTTGGCAGTTCGGGCTGTACTGTTCCCATGAGGCACAGGGTCAGACTGATTTGCATATAGCCATGTCTGAACTGGGGTGGCAGAGTGGGCTAAAGAACGGTGATGGATTCAACCCAGATCCTTTGACTGGGTGTGAGTGTTTGATTGATTCAGATGCTCCGTCCATCACCACCCCCTTTTGTACCGCTTTTGGCCGCCATAAGTGTGGCAGGGTATGCTCAGACGTGAGTCCCTTGCTCACTTTGCCACTGGATTCAAGCAAGCCGGGCTGAAGACGGCTGGAATGCCAGAAACCGGTCCTCGGAAGCTTGTTTCCGGTCCAGGGAAGACATGGCTTGGCAGTTCGGGCTGTACTGTTCCCATGAGGCACAGGATCAGACTGATTTGCTGTAGTGATTTCTTGGCAAATTAGGAAACATCATCTCTGCCGCCCTGAGAAAAGCGCAATCTGTAGGAAAAAATTTACAAAACTACATGTCCCAGCATCCTTAGGGTTGACATTAGTGAAGGAAGAAGGCGGTGCATTCTTAAGGGCCGCCCAGAGAACAGGAAGGTGCTTGTCAATTTTCCCTCGAGGTGTTGGAATGGCGGATGGTGCTCCCCGCCGGAGTTCAGCTTGAAGAAAGAAGAAAAACTGTATTTCAGTGTATGGATTCATCGAACTTTGTTTCCTGAAGGACTGCGGAGGTATTCTTGTCAGAGGAAGCCTCACGCGGATAATTATTTTGTGTGAATATTTCTTCACTTTGGAAAAGGCCCAGAGTAGCCGATGTACTTTTAACGCATAGGAGCGGTTAAAAGGACATGCGAGATATCAGTGAAAGTGTTTATTTTAGAGGCGCGCCTGAAGTAAAGACGCCTTCTGTTCTAACGCTTTCCTAGTGACAAGTTCTGTGCAGAAAAAGGAAAGACTGTTTTCCCCCGTGGCTGGCCTTTTTGTTTATCTTCATCAGACTGTACCTGATAAAGACGAAGATCGTGTCAGAAAAAGGCTTCAGCAATGCCGAGAATTGTTTAGTGTGGTATGAAGAAATACCATTGAAGAAGAAAAAAGTGCTGTTAGCTTCATGCGCAGATTAAGGATTGTTAATAGTTGGAAATCATTGGAAAAGGTTATGTTTCTGAAGGGATTGGATTCCGTGGACTCATCCTGCTCCTAAATACTTATATAAAGCAGAGAGTGTTATTACAGAGGCAGCCTGTGGGCTAAGGGTGAGTAGGGAGATGAGCATAGAAAATATGTCAGTTTAGTTATTTCCTACACATTATTGACACACATTCTTTGTCGTCCACCTGTAGTGTGTACATCTTTTGGGGTCTTCGCTGACGGCTGGCCAGGACCACGAGTGATACACCAAAGCCACAGCTACTTTATTATTTTTTCCCTTTCCCTTTTTTTCCCTGGGGGCACGGATTCACGCAGAGGTATTTATCTAGCCTCTGTGGGGGTTCATGTTTCAGGGGACATGGGGGGGCTAACATCACACATCGTCTCCGCTTGGCGTCTGGAAGAGGTTAGTGGCTATTTTACTATTCTTGAGCTACAGCCAATCCTGATATTTGCATATAGTCATGTCTGAACTGGGGTGGCAGAGTGGGCTAAAGAACGGTGATGGATTCAACCCAGATCCTTTGACTGGGTGTGAGTGTTTGATTGATTCAGATGCTCCGTCCATCACCACCCCCTTTTGTACCGCTTTTGGCCGCCATAAGTGTGGCCGGGTATGCTCAGACGTGAGTCCCTTGCTCACTTTGCCACTGGATTCAAGCAAGCCGGGCTGAAGACGGCTGGAATGCCAGAAACCGGTCCTCGGAAGCTTGCTTCCGGTCCAGGGAAGACATGGCTTGGCAGTTCGGGCTGTACTGTTCCCATTAGGTACAGGGTCAGACTGATTTGCATATAGCCATGTCTGAACTGGGGTGGCAGAGTGGGCTAAAGAACGGTGATGGATTCAACCCAGATCCTTTGACTGGGTGTGAGTGTTTGATTGATTCAGATGCTCCGTCCATCACCACCCCCTTTTATACCGCAAACACCACCAAACACCATTGCACGGGGGTGGGATAGTTGACACACATCAGCAGGGGCAACATTAAATGCCATTTACAACACAACAGGACAGACCCAGTTAGGAAAGTATGGGTGGTTTGGCCTTTTGACACAAATACCTGTCACAGAAATGATTCCTGAATGTCACCAAGGGACTCAGTATACATAGGCCAGACCTACGTTATGTACAGATAACATCCAGAGGTAGTGAAATCCTACAGTGTAGGGAAGCTGTGCCTTTTTTTTGGGCTAGAAACCCCTACACTGACACTGACAGTAGTGAAATGAAAGTTTCCTTTGTAAAATTCAATGCTTAAGGCAATCTGAAAACCATGCTTGTGCAGCACTTTTTATTTTTCATTTCACACCAGCTAAAGAAATATTTTTTCTTTTTTGCAAAATGGCACTCTTAAATACAGACTGCCCCTCTTTCCTTTTTCATAAATTTTATCTTGCACATACAAGCAGTGTGATACACCTTGGGAATACCTCGAACAGGAACTATGCTTCTCATGGTTTCTAACATTTAAAAGACCAGTCTAAAAAAGACTGCAACGTACCTGTTCTCTGATGCCTGTTTTTTGCAATGAAGAATGCGTGGTCATCATCTGTCTGGCACTTCCAAAAGAAAGCACCAGTGGCAATTACCACCAGGCTGGGTCTGCTGAAGTCCCATGCTTGGCTCTGTCAAAAGCGTATTCCCATCAAACCAAAGCATTCCTTGAAAATCGTGGGTGCCTTCTGCTTCCTTTAGCAGCACCAAGTTATGGATTACAGCACCGGCTGCCTCAGAACCAGCGACTGGCAGCACTGTTTTTTTCTGTGCTCCCACACGATTACGCAAGGTATTAAAAAGGTCTGTTCACTGCACCAGCTAGCAACGAAAATATTGTGACTGCCAGCCAGCACTTTTTATCTCTATTTTTGCAAAACATGTCCGAAACACATTTTTTTCTTTTATTGTTTCAACTTTCACTGAGTGCTTGGAGCTTTCCCTCTAAATTGACCTTTTGTTTTTTCTAAAAGAAAGCATGGTCTTCTGAAACAGCATGTGAGAGTTTTTAATTTTATAAACAGAAACTTTTATAAGTAACTACTGCCTCTAAAGAGTATATATATTTTTTTTTAATGACACTATAGATTTTTCCTGTCTCCACAGAGTCTATAGTAATTTTACATATTTTAACAGCTGCTATTTTTTCAGCTCATGAAAAACTATCATGCAACTACCTGCCAATTATATGCAAAAGCCTATTTTAGTCATGTAGTTTTCTTTTAATGGGTTATTCACGATTGTCCATAGATTGGAGTGGGTGTTATAAATGAAATTGAGGCCCTAACATAGGTACTCTGTCTCAGAGGCGCAAATCCATTGTGTCAAAGAGATAGGCAGGTCCTTTCACACAGGCAGGCCCTTTGACCTAGATTAGCCCTGCCTTCACAATAACGAGCAACAGAGAGGCTGTCCCTTATCTGATCAGTGTGCTCTGGGCACAGAAGACGGTCCATCCTAAATACATAATCCCCATGTCCAACAGTGACTAACCTACGTCACAACAAATTCTTGGAAACAGACCCTTTCTCCAAGAACACAAATTCTTGGAAACAGACCCTTTCTCCAAGAACTCATCTTCCTCTGACCAACTTTGCGCCAATCCAAGGCACCTATCCGGTATAAATATACCTCCCTTTGCCCAAGCAAACCAGAGGAGACCGAGACTTCCATGCCGGAGGCGCTGCAACCTGCGTCATGCCACAGCTCCAGCTGGCAGAAGTCGATCACCCATCTGTGGGTGTCCAGTTCGAGATCAGGATGAAGTCCCACTAAGGTAATGGGGTTAGACTAAATCCTAGGGGGATTCTTGGCTCTCTAAGACCTACACACATGCTAGGTACACTTAGGTACATCTAGTTAGGCATCATAGGGGTATAGGCTTTACCTTAATGCATTCTGTATTTCATGTATGTGTTCATTACTATTGCAAAATGGTATAACTATACAATGCCTTTTTATTTAACTGCACTGCTGGCCATAATTCTCTGCTACTGTCCAACAGTTGTCGCAGCACATATAACCAGTACTAGAATAACAATTGTGCAATACATTTTATTGTAAACACACCCAACTGTTTCTTCTATGTACTTCTCTGAGATGAGTGACTGAATGAAAAGTAGTATATTGTTTCCACGATCCTGAGGGATCTGGGGTTTATGTTATGTGGTTGCCAGAAGCTATTGCCTTCTTGTCTTCAAGAAGTTTCTAGTGGCCTCTGAGCTAGCTGGTGCACAGTAATTAAGTTTAATATACATAATAGGGGCATGTTGACCTCAGTCCTATGCCAAGCCTATTGTGTATGTTATTCCAATGCACAGAACCTATAAGGGAAATAGGATCTACACTACAGGGGCATTTTCAGAATTGTGACTTAAAATCCAGCTTTACATTTAAAGAGGATTTTGAATTATAAATAGTTTGAGTCCAAACTTGACTTTCTTATCTGTTCCCAATAAAAACATTGCATTTGTTAAATGTAATAAGGTAATACAATGTTATCCAATGGAAGATATAAGCCTTACATAGTGAAAAACAAATTTAGGAGGGTGTCACTACCAGGACACATAAAACTTAAACACATGTCCTCCTTGTAAAGACAATGCACCCTGCCCTGTGGGCTGTTGAGGGCATATCTGAAGGGTGCCTAGTATATTTTAAAGGAAGGTTTAGGTCTGACAAAAGATATATTTTGTGAGGTCGAATTGGCAGTTTAGAAATTGCCATACAGGCTGCAGTGGCAGGCCTGAGGCATGTTTTAAAGTGCTACTTAAGTGGGTGCACAATAAGTGCTGCATGCACACCAATAGCATTTAATTTACAGGCCTTGGCCACATGTGTGACCAGATACAACAGACTTGTAAGTAAATTAAATATGCCAATCAGGTGCAAAACCAACTGTACCCTGTTTTAAAGAGCGATTACAGGCACTTTAGCACTGGTTAACAGCAGTAAAGTACACAGGGTCCTAATGCCAACAAAATCAACATTCTGTAAATAGGAGGGGTGAAGGCAAAAGGTTTGGGGAAAGACAACATCAAGTATGACAGGTCTACCAGACATATCTAGGCTTTGTTAAGTAATGTAGATTTTCCTAGAAATTTATGAAGAAAAGTCTTCATTTTATTAAAGACATGTAGGTGAGTATTATGCTTTTCTAATTTTGCTTTAATCCAATAGCAACTGTCAAACTAAAACAATAAACTACAAATCCCATGAGGTTAAGCAGCAGAGTAGCCTATGGAAAGAAAATAGTAGCGTAAACACTGTCCAGTAGCATAGTAGGCCCATATATAATACCTAACTTGACCGCAAACAGTCCTCTTTTCTTGTGCAAGAGGTCAAAGAAAAATATTAAACAAAGGCAGAATAGAAAACACAATAGAAAGGGCAAGTGAAAAAGTGAACACATCTTGGTCAAAATCCATCAAGGTAGGTCCCAACGGCAGGAGAAGAGAAGAACATTCCGGACATGCTGAAAGCTGAAAAAGTTAAGCTGTAGAAGAAGATATTGATGATCTGTGGCAGGAAGATAGAGTCTTAGGTAGAATGTGTTTGAGTTGGAGTTGTTATTAGGCTGGGAAATAGAGAAAGATTAAAAATATGTTGGCGTGGGATAATACTCGCCTCTGTGTCTTTAATAAAATTAGGAATTACCTTCATAAATTACTAGGAAAATCTACATTTTGTGGCAAGACTGGCGGCTCCTATTATGCTTTTTTAAAACATATCAATCACTACAGTAGAAGCAGTTTGAACAGGTTTACAATAGAAAGTCAACCAAACTGAATCATTAGACCAATCAGCGCATCTCAAAATATTCTCCAAACAAGAGCCTGCCAGAAAAGCTTTGGAAGCCATGGCTCCTCTGGCTGAGTGGTACCAAAGAGGGAAGAATCGGTACCCACAAGGGACATAAACCACATAACCCAGTGAGCAAGAGTAGGGCGAAATACAGGTTTGTGAAGTTTCCTGAATGAAATGAGGAGCTGAGAATCAGAGGAGGTTCTGAGATAACTGTATGATATTCTTATGCTTTGAGACACTGTGCAACACAAAGGGGTCCATTAGGATGGCCGGCAGATCGGCGGTAGCCACCGCCGGCATGGCGGGGGCGATCCTCCCGCCATCCTTGCAGGAATTACCCCCGCCATATTATTATGGCTGGGGGGTCCGCGGCGGACGGAAAGACCGTTCGCCGCATTTCCGCCCAGGTCGCCTTGCGACCGGAGCAGAAAAGGCTGCAATATGGTGGCGGTGTCTGTTTGACACCGCCAGCCATATTACAATGTGCGCTGGGGAATGCCTTTCTGTGGTGGCATTGCCGCCACAGAAAGGCATGCGGAGTCTACCTGCAGGGGCCCGTTGCGGACCCCCAGCGACTCCGGGGGTGGGGGGTGCACTTCATTTCAAAGAACAACGTGGCGGGCACTGCGCAGTGCCTGTCACGTTGTGCTTTGAAATGCACAACATGTATTCTTAGCATTGCGGCGGGCGGTGTAGGAATGACCCCCCGCCATATTATTATAATTTGGGGGCCTGCGGCGGACGGAAAGACCGTCCAGCGCATTTCGGCCCGGCTGCAATATGGTGGCGGTGTCTGTTTGACACCGCCAGCCATATTACGATGTGCGCTGGGGAATGCCTTTCCGTGGCGGCACATGCAGAGTCTACCTGCAGGGGCCCGTTGCGGGCCCCCAGCGACTCCGGGGGGTGGGGGGTGCACTTGGGGAGTACCTATGGTACCCCCCTGCATTTCAAAGAACAATGTGGCGGGCACTGCGCAGTGCCTGTCATGTTGTGCTTTGAAATGCACAACATTTATTCATACAGGATGCGCCCGCCACTCTGGCGGGCGCATCCTAATTTCCCCAACGGGACCCTCGTCCTTTTGGCGGGTGGTCCCTTTCTACGATGGGATGGCGGGCGGACAAAGTCCGCCCGTCATCCTAATGGGCCCCAAAGTTTGGGCTGAGCAGGAAAATATAGGTAGCAGAGAGAGGATGAGTTAGTCTTTATATGCTTGTGTATGGTAAAAAAGAACACCTGTATGAGTAAACTGCCTAGACATTTCCAGGGCTCTAACATCTGACAAATGTTTAATGGAAATAAGGCACAATAACATGGCAAGTTTTTCTGATAATATTTTCGGACAAAGAGCTTCATTATCAGGCCATGAGAGAAACAAATTTAAAACAATATTCACATCCCATAATTACAAAAGTGTATTTCCTTTAACAGACAGAAAACTAGATGATGTTCTCCTACTGGTTTTCTGTTGACATAAGGATGGTTGATAGAAATAGCCGATCTGTAAATATGTATGGTATATGTTTTTCCATTACTGGCCTCAGCTACGAGAAAATTAACGATAAAGACTATATTTGCTGAAAGGGGATTGATGTGTTTTCCCACACACCAGCTTGATCAAAAAGCCACAGCTGATTTGTGAGCCTTGGTTGTTCCTGAGGCCCATGATTTGTCAATACATTGTGAAGCCTGTGGCAAAATGAAAGGTGGAGGTGTGGATGACCAGTTATCTTCCATGCTGGGGAATTGTCTTTAAGTAGATTGTGTGGATTGCCTGAGGGATCAAGAATGAGGGAGAGAAAGGACAGAAAAAGGACAGGGAAATCTATGGTCAGTTTTAGAAGAGAAGGGAACCAAACTTGGGAATGCCAAAAGGGAGCCACTAAGATAAGTGTTGCTTTCTGGCGTCTTAACTGAGCCAATATTCTTTATCATGATGAAAGGAGGAAAGGAGTAATTCACCAGCTGGGACCAGTCCTGTAAAAAGGCATCTGAGGCCAATGCTGAGGGATCTGGGTGCCAACTGAAGAATAGAGGAAGTTGCTGGTTGAGTCTGGATACGAAAAGGTTCATGTGGAACGGACTCCACTTGCGGATTAAAAACTTGAAGACTGAGGGATGAAATTTCCAGTCTCTTGAATCTCGAAGGTAAAAGAAGTGCCAGTCTGCCACCGAACTTTGGGCTTCTGGTAAATATTCTGTATGTAAAGAGATTTTGTTGAGGAGGCAAACTTCCCAAAGACTTTTTGCTAGTTCGGCCAAAGTTTTGGATTCTGTACCTCTTAAATGATTGATGTACCTGACTACGGATATGTTGTCCATGCAAAGAAGGATGGAGCAACAAATCCTGTATTTTAACGAGTCTGCCCAGAATTGTTAGTCTGGCTGATGTATTGCATTTCAGTTTGGACTATCCCCTCAGCTGGTAGATTGCCATGAGCCAGTTTAAAAATTGTAACTTTATATGGGTACGGCGGGAGATCAAGTGCATATAACCATTGGTCATCTTAATTATTGTACTCCTGATTGACCTGTTATATTCCTTTGTAATATGTTTGATTTATGCCATGTAATCAATTCATGATACTGTACACTGTTCGATACCAATGTGCCACTGTAACCATTGTTACTTTGTTTCTCAATAAAATGCAATAAATGGGAAAAAAAATCCTGTATTTTGCAAGCTTTTGATATCAAAGGAGCCTAGCAAGCATCTCTAAACAATTGATGTGCAATCTGGACTCTGCTGATGACTAAGTAACTCCAGTCAAGTTTTGTCTACAACGGGTGCCCCAACCAATCAGGCTTGCATCTGACTCTAACACAATATCTGCGGCTGATGCAAAGTTTGTTCTGTTATTCCAGGCATCTAAATGGTTAATCCACCATTGAAGTTCTAGTTGGGACTCCACATCTAGGTTCACGGAATCTGAATACATTAAGCCTTTATGTAAATGTTGGATCTTCAGTCTTTGGAGGGCATGATAATGCAGAGGTCCTGGAAATATCACCTGAATGGAAGAGGAGGAAAGCCCCACTATTCTTGAAAAATTTCTGAGAGCGATAGTTGACTTGCGACGAGTTTGCATTATTTCTGATTTTATTGTCTTTATTTTTGCAGAAGGAAGATGAAGAGTAGCGGAAGAAGAATTTATAAGAAAACCCAAAAATTCTATTCGTAGTGACGGGATTAGCATAGACTTTTCTGTGTTAATAAGAAAACCTAGGTCTGAAAGAAGGGAACACGTAATTTGAGTTTACAACTGTAGAGAGCGAATGCATTTACCCATTAGGAGGATGTTGTCTAGCTATATTATCAACCTGATGCCTTGAGATCTGAGGAAAGCTACCACCAGTCTCATCAGTTTGGTAAAAACACCATGGGGCTGACGAGAGAACTTAGTGTAACTTAGGAATTTTCTGTGATCTGGGAGAATGGACATGGATAGATAGGCACCCTGAAGGTCCAGCCGGAAATTCCAGTCATGCTGTAGTAAGGAATCTCTAAGATGGACAATAGTTTCAATCTCGAAGTGATGGTAAACAACAAATTGATTAAAATGTTTGAGGTTGATCACAGGTCTAACTTTTTTGTTCTTCTTTTGAACTAAAAAGAGGGAATTGACAAATCCGGACAAGTCGGAAGAAGTGATTTGAATTGCTTGTTTAATTAGAAGAGATTCTATTTCCAAAGAAATGAGGTTGGACATTTTCATAGAAAATTTTGATGAAGGAGGAAACACTGTAACCTTGCAATGTGTTTACGGAGGATCTGTGAGGTGATCAGTGTCTCCGAAATTATCATTGTAATGGTAATAATTCATGTCATCCAGGTCATCGTCTCTGTCATTAATATGGCAAATTAGAATAGGAGACAACACCAACATGATATTCCTGATTTTCGCTTTACATTTAGATGAAGTCAAAATAACCTTTTTATTAGTATTACCAATCCCCTCCTTGGAAGGAGGCCTGGGTGAATCTGCATCCTCTGGCGAGTGTATGGGAACCTCAGTGTCTACCAGTGCAATATTAGCTTTAGACATGGGCTTATTGAAAGAAAGTCCCAGGATAATCTGTTGCTTTGTGCTTTCCCCCACAGAATAGGCCAAAATTGTCTTTGACATAAGATTAAAATTAAGACCAGGGTAAACCTGGTGTTAACAGGGCGCAACAAGGAGAAATGCTAAATTTCTCCTCGTTTTTGCTGTTTTAATGGGTGCTGCTTTACTCAACACACATAAAAACAGCAAAACACCATGCATGATTGTCTATCTGCAGGAAGGTGTTGCTTTTTAAACATTCATTTAAAAAAAAGACTAATTGAAACTTCTATGTGTGTTGCACAAAGCAGCACACATAGAAGTTACAAAATCCCCATTTAAGATTGTTTATGTGCAGGAAAGGGGCATATTCCAGCACATAAACAATAATTTCTAGCTCTGTCACTTCTTTGTAAATATGCCCCTAAGTTCACTGAGGTGGGCGGGCAAAATGGGAGGGTTTATGTCAAGGCAAACCTTGCCATGTGGAGAAAGGGGCGTGACAGAGAAGAAAAACCAGTCTGGAGAAAGGCCCCGCCTTGCGGAGGAGAAAGACCGACCCAGAAGCTTTCGGACAGGGAAAGCCACAGAGAACCTCACAGGAACATTGTGGAAAAACCGCAAAAGCCGCAGGTGAGAGAAACTCGACCTCCAAAGTGAAGGGAGACTTAAACCAAGCTCTCAACGCAACTCCAACCGCGTCTCACCCCAAAAATGGTGAATGCGGTACGAAATGAGTGGCGCACGAGGTGAGCAGTGCTCACAGCAATGCAGGAACTTGCTGACTGGGGAGGCAAAACTGAAAGCACAACAGTACATATAAGCACAACAAGGCAAAATCGATCAATAAACTATATATATGGACCATAATAGTAAAAGTAATGATGAAGTATTAATCTTATCTTGTCTGCGAACAGCAAAAAAAGAGAACTGTTCGCAGTCAAGCTAAGTATTACAGATGGGGCTACTATTATTGGACAGTGTTTACGGTCTCTTGGAATTTGCAGTTTATTGTTTTATCTTGATACCTGCTATTGGATTAAAGCAAGATAAACAAATGCATAATAGGAGCTACTGGTCTTGCCATAAAATTAGCCGTCAGTGATGGTAAGGTAAAAGTAAGCACACATTCAGTGATTCGCTTAGCCACAAATAGTGGAGCCATTCCAAGTAAGCTCTTGAATTTGTATTTGTAAGCATGATTTGTATTGTAGCCTTTGCTTCACTGGGAGCCAATGGAGAAGTTTCAATAAGGATTTCACATAGGACCTCCTTGTCAGTTTGAATATTAACAATGTAGCCTCATTTTGCACCACTTGTAGTCTATGCAGAGTCTTACTGGGAAGCCCTAGATATGAGGAGTTTACATAATCTAGCCTGGATTCAGTAAGAGCCATGATTGTCACTTTTAGAGCTTCCATAAACAGAAAGGGAGCTAGCTTCCTTGTCACTCGCAGCAAAAATATATATTTTGAAACCACAGCATCATTCTGGGGTTTATCTGAGAGATTGCTGTATTTTATCAACTCCATTTTGCAGTCACTGGATAGCGGCGGGGAACCCAATTTCCGAAGACCAGTTTAGAGTTCGAGTCTATTGTTCATGATTTCTACCTCTACTTTTCTGAATTTAGTTTTAAATTATTGTTTCCCATCCATTCCTATATGAGATGCATTGTGTTTTGAAAATCTTGCTGTAGGGAGGTATTACCGTCTAAACAGGAGTCATCTACATAGATTACAGCATACCGCGTCTTCCGGCAAGTGCCTGTATTAAAGGTTGAGCATATATATTAAATAAGTGAGGGGAATAAAAAACAGTCTAAAGGAACTTTGCAATTGACAGATACCCCTGCTGAAAAGTGAAAGTTAAATCACTTGTGCACGATCTTTAAAAAAAGACTTCACTCATTTTAATGGAGAACCACTAAGTCCTGCTTCCTCTACACAGTCGGCCAAAATATCATGGTCAACTGTATGAAAGGTTGCAGATAGATCCAGTAATGCAAGGGTTGATACCAGTCCTCTAACCACCTCAGTTCTTAGATCGTCTACTATTGATAGCAGCATAGTTTTGTACTGTGAGCAGGACGAAAGCCTGCCTGTAGAGGACCAAGAAAGCTGGAGGCCTGGAGGTGACTGCAAATCTCCTGGGTAACATAGGGTTCTTACATTTTGGCAGCCTATGGTAGCAGTGATACCTGATGGTAATTTTTAGGGACTGTTGGATCAGCTCTCCATTTCTTTCATAATGGGATCACAATAGCATTTTAAAAAGATTTGGGAACTATGCTCAGTATGAGTAAGTTATTCAGTATGGGCAGCAGAGGTTCCATAATTGCTGGTGCCATAATTTTCATAATTGTAGGGGAAAACAGGTCTAATGGAGACCCAAAATTAACTTTTGTCATTTAGCTTTGTAACTCTTTCGAAGGAAATGAAGTAAGACTTTTATGACTACTTTCCTTATCTGCTGCCATTGTTTGAATTGGTTTAGTGACAGTACTTTTTCTAATGGCTGCTCTATCTTTAAAAAAAGATGTTTTTTTCCACAAAATTCTTGTGTTGTGGTCAACCTTTATGAGACACTTTCTGGTGATGAAAGTTCATTCATATCATTAAAAACCTCTATCTGAGTGTTAGATGCTTCAAAAATCCTATTTGGGTATTAGGCAGTTTTTATCCTTAATAGTTTGAATTTATAAGGCCAGATGTATGTAGCTTTGGGTTTGCGATTTCCAAATAGCGAATTTTTGCGATTCGCTATTAGGAAATTGTAGCTATGTTCAACATATCATTAAAAACCTCTATCTGAGTGTTAGATGCTTCAAAAATCCTATTTGGGTATTAGGCAGTTTTTATCCTTAATAGTTTGAATTTATAAGGCCAGATGTATGTAGCTTTGGGTTTGCGATTTCCAAATAGCGAATTTTTGCAATTCGCTATTAGGAAATTGTAGCTATGTTCAACAGTGTGTTTTACACTGTGTGCAATTCCCAGTAGGATGTAATTGACCTATCTTACTAATATTCATGAGGTAGGTAGCAAATTGCAACCCATTGGGAATCTCTAAAAACACAGGGATGTCAGCCTGCAGGGGACAGTAGATCACCATGTCTGTGTTTGCTTTTAAATAAAACAGCAGGTTTTTTTTTGTTTCTTTTCAATGCAGCCCGTTTCCTTAAAGGAAACTGAAATGCATTTAAAAAAGAAAAAGAAAAAAAATTCTTTACATTTTTAAGAATAGGCAGTGCTCTTAAAAAACGTTTTCGCACATATTCACAAATGGATTTGCGAATGGGTTACCACCAACTTGAAGTTGGTGGTAAAATGTGAATGTTTTGCCACTGTATTTAGGTTGCAAAACATTCATAGATACTACTGCTAGTGCTATTAGGTAGGGACGGCCTTAACTCGCCCATACCCAATACCGAATCGCTAACCCATTTTGCAATTCGGTAATAGGTTATCTAATCGTAAAATAGGGTTTGGTATATAGTAAAAGGCTTTTTTCCTGTCGCAAACAGCCCAAGTCTGTAAATCGGGCCGTTTGCAAGCTGAAAAAAGGTGCGTACATCTGGCCCATAGTCTTTCATGCCTGATTTAAGCCACGTTTTTATATTATGGCCTTATGTATTCATAAGTTATAATGTAAAACGTAAGAGAAAAGCGTACTGAAAACCATATATGAAAGGGCACGTGCTATGTAATCACAAGTTTTATAAATGTGTGTGTTTGCTAATGTTTTGTTTGCAGTAATAACGAGTTATAGTCTATGTGCATGTAGAAGAAGGTTATTTTCTTTGCTATATAATGAAATATGTTGTGTAAAACTTGAAAAAAAAGAATTTTATATAATGAAATATGTATTCATGAGAGATGCATTTATTTTATAAAGTGACAGTTCATGTATTTTGCATTTATTCAATTATAACGTGTATTGTTAACTTGATCAACAGCCTTAAGCACTTGGGTTTCACACTGTTTAAACTTCAATATGACTGTTTTTCTTTGATGGAATGTTTTTCTCCCCTCTCTAGATGATAGGAGAGGTTTAGACCTCTGTGCCTTACGTTTTTCACTGTATGGCTTTATGCTATGTAATACTTTATTCTGGAAACTTCTACTGAAGTTTCATGTGGACACCTTTCTCTTTATTATAGACAGGCGGATGGGACTTTTCAGTCTTCTCATTCTGCTCTGTTCTTGCTGTTTTGCACCTTCGCTACTGAGATTTTTATTGGTTACTATTGAGAATTCACTTTTGTTCATAGAGCTGGAAGTCCATTGATAATTTTGTATTGTTATGTGATGTTCTTGAGATTGATTTATATGACGCTGACTTTAAATTTCTAATAAATACATGTTCAAGCTGACTTGCCGACTTGGAGCTTTACAATGTAGCCAAATAGGTTGCACTATATTTTGAATTGAAATCTAACTCTTTTATTACTCCTCCTCCCTAAAAAGATCAAAACCGGAGGGCACAAAAAGGGCCCAAAGCCCCTCCACTAGAGCAGAATCATGGAGCTGCTTTTGCTCTTTTTGTTCTAAATTTATCCATGAAGTAAATTCTCCTTCCACGTCATCTACCGATTAACTCAATTTAAGAAGCGTCTTTTGAAGCGTTGCCAAATTCATCTTCTGCCACTATTTTGAGTTTAGTTTCACTTGTGTGTCGTAATTCCAAAAGTGATACGTCAAACATTTTAAGAAAATGATCTGACCATTTGCATGGAGAAACATCTAAATTTAGAATTTTAAAATTAAATATCCACATTAAATCGAAAACGTGCCCTTTACAGTCTGTGGGGCCAGATTGTGTTAAGAAAGATTTCTCCGAAAAGGTTTAGGCTATGTTCTCATCCCCAGGACAGATAGGTTACGAGACCAATGTGAGATCCATAGTTTTTTCCGGAAAGTCAGACTAAACGCCTTTTTCAAAGACAGATCTAAACTAAACACCAATAATACAGGTTTACATAATCCATCAACCTTTACACCAAATAACAGCATGGTGCCAAATGAAATCCTGACCTTCGAGCAAGCTGTGCTCAAGGATCTCAAAGAGACCAGAACCATTGCCCCCTTCCATAACCTCTCCAAAGCAGAATGGTCTGCTGTAAGATCCCTGGCTGATGACCCCTCGATAACTATCATACAAGCTGACAGAGGGGGTGCGACTTTCATCATGTCTACCTGCGACTATGACACGGAGTGCCTCCGTCAACTTAGCAATGACAGATACCACACTCCTATCAGTGAAAACCCCACAAAAAGACTATCCACCTTAATCTCAACTATGGCGTTTACAGCAGAAACAGAAGGTTGGATTACTAAAAAGGAAGTGGAGTTCTTGGTGACCAAAGACCCTAAAACACCGTTCTTTTACATCCTACCAAAAATACACAAGGGCTTCAGCCCAGTCCCAGGTAGACCAATAGTCTCCGGTATTGGTGCATTGTTGGAACTACTATCGAAGTTTTGCGATCACTTCCTTCAGCCACTAGTGAAGCAAACACCTGCATTCCTACTCGATACCACTGATGTATTACACCTCATTGAGGAATTCCCACACCAGAATGAGATCAACCTTCTGGTTACTCTGGATTTGGAGGCATTGTATACCAATATACCTCAATGTGCCACCCTGAAGGGTATTGAAGATGTTGGCTCTGCAGAATGGGAATCACCCACCCCAATACGTTTCATCATGGAGTGTGCCACACTTGCCCTCACCCAAAACGTTTTCGACTACAACAATAAACTCTTCCATCAAACACAGGGAACATCTATGGGTAGCACGTTAGCTCCTAGTGTGGCCTGTATTTATGTGGCTGCCTTTGAGACAAAATCTATCTGCAATCCATCCAATCCATATTCAGACAACTTGGTCATGTGGAGGAGATACATTGATGATATTTTGATCTTTTGTAAGTGTAACAGAACGAGTTGTGATGAATTTTGCTTGTGTATTAACACCTTGAATCCGTATCTCAAATGCACTCACACCATCTCTGACTCCACTGTTTCCTGGACCTCAATATCAATTTGTGAACAGGTTCTTTGAGCACTACCCTATACAAAAAACCTACTGACTGTAACAGTCTTTTGCTCTCCAGTAGTCACCACCCTATGGCCCTCAAAGCAAACCTACTGCTCCGAATTAGGAGGAATTGTAGCTCAATTGTGGATTACAAAGCAGAGGCTAGAAAACAGGCATCAGACCTAAAAAAACAAGCGTACCCACAGCAGACAGTATCACTGGCAATGAAGAGAGCCAGGAACAACAACAGCAAGGCTCTGTTGGAAAAAACCCATAAAGAACCAACTGAGGCTATAACATGCGTTACTTCCTACACACCTAACTCCGACAGGATTAGAAACATTATAAGTAAACACTGGGACATCCTTAACACGGGTGAGTTAAAACTCCCCATACCAAGCATACAAACACACCAGCAACCTGAAGGACCTACTTATACATACAAGGCCCAAAACCAAAATAGCGTTGACCCAGAGACGCTTATTGGACCTACCGCCTGTCACCGGCCACTACCCCTGTGGATCCTGTGCGGCCTGTCCACAAAGAAGAAAAATCTAAGAAATACCCTTTGCTAACAATTTCACTTGGAAATTAAACAAAACACATGGTATTGCAATACTAACAATTGCATTTACCTACTTTCCTGCCCTTGTAATCTCCAATACATGGGCATGACCACAAGGACAGTCAAAACACGCATTACGGAACATAAGAGCAATATTAGGTGCCACAAGACTGTACACACACTTTGTAACAAGTAAACATGCCTGTGACACCCTCACATGAGTGATTCTAGGAGCACATACATCCATCACGCCAGAGGCACTATTTATTATCAATCAGAGATAGGTACATCGTTTGGCCACGGATACTCATGGTCTTAACGAAGATATTCCCTTGAGCACCATGAACAGATCCCAACTGTAGGACATACATATAACCTGCCCTTGTTACACTAAGGTGAAATCGCATAAGCCCAAGCGCAGGATTGTGCTTGCCCAGTGACAGAGTCCGTACCACATACCTGGCTGCCCCTCATGGCCCAACCTTCAGAACTATGCACCGCATTATGTGCAAACCAACTTTTTAGCATACCAGCATTGATTTATGTGTCACACGACCTAGAAGCTGTACCATTACATCCCTTAGTTTGGCCTCACAGAGACTAAGCTAGATTCCTAACACACGCTTTTGCAACACCTTACAAAATGGCCCATCTTTTCCAAATGAGGGATCCAATATGGCTGCCGCCAATGCGCCACAGGTCGGTGGGTGATTCACAGTCCAGCGTCTCACGACTCACGTAGACGCTCCGCAATGCCCGCCATTTCCGCTGGTACTTCTGCAGCTGCAACCGGGTTTGCAGTCACCTCCTGGATTCGGCACCGCAGGGTAGGTCCTCCACTGAGTGGGCACGAGACAAATGTGAGAACTTTGGGCTCCCGCGCTCTCTTTAATACAGGTAATTTCTCCACCGCTTTGTTTGCACAAGGAGAGCCCCCGAGGCACCGGGCTCTGATATCACCCACGGTATCAGCAGGACACCACGAGTCCTCCCGAAGCGTTGACGGTGGGTCAGCATGGGAACTAGGGGTCCGGACAGGGTGTTTGACCCCTCGGGCCATCACACGTTCGGCCTCTGGTTCTGTGTAGGCCTGATGCCACGCAGACTGTGGTCGCAGTCCCGGAGGTGGAGCGCTGTAAAAATGCTGACCCGGCCACGGCACTCCGCCCTTGCTACATCAAACGCTGGGTCTACCAAACCATGCCATGAACAAACGCTTTTAACTTGTTGCCTCTAACAGTTGACCACCTTTTGGCCCCTTCCTGTAGGACACTCGTTACTTTAACATGTCCATTCTATGCCGAGATTCTTGACTATATTTTAGGTGAGTTATTGGTTCTCACCACATGGGTTTTTTTGTCCAGACTGCACGGCTGCCACAGCACTTTTTAAAAGCTCTTCTAAATGCACCTTACTTACCGCACTGAACTCAATTGCTGCACAATCAATGCTTGACTCGTGTGATATTTACAATTGACATTAGAAATGCACAGGGGTGTTGCATATGAATGTTTTTGGCATGCTCCTCCTACAACATCATGATCGATATGACTGTCTTCCATTTTCTGTTTTAGATTGGCTACTGCACCAACGGATACCACACCCTTCTGGTGCAACAAGCTGGTAAAACTAGGTCAATACACCATATTACTACAGACTTGAGTGTAGATACATTATTTTACGTAGGTCCTGAAGAATTGCTGCCAGATCCATCCGACTATATAGGCAAGAAACATGTTGACCAAAGTAATCTAAGCGCAACTCTCTGCAACATCGCTGTAGATAGTCGCCACACTGATTTTAATCAGGGTGGAAGGCAGCATCATTAAAATTAGTCTCAGTGATCCTCTCATTTCCCTGTTTTTAATTCACATGGTCTATTAGAACCTACACCCCTGCACTTCTACACTTCTAGGGCCTAACAAAAGATCTTCGCCAAAGAGCCCCTATATAGGGTGCTCATCAGGTATTGCAGCGCCGACCAGATGAGGAGCATGTCCAATTATGAAGCTTGACGCCCAGCGGGCAGGGTGTGTGAGGGCCCTCATTCCGAAAGGAAGGATTTCCCACTCCTCCTCTCGTTAGCCAACTTTGGATCCCGCCCCATTCCTATCCACCTTTAATCTCCTTAGGACCTGCATACTCTTTTTTGTTTGGTAAGAAAGATTTAATGGCATTATTAATTTCATGAACTCACATTCCTTAGATCCTGCCTTTGGGTTGTTGGCCCAGTAATTATAATCCCCAACTATCATCAGTTATGAGCAGTTGATTAGTAGCGAGCATATCACCTCATGGAAATTTTTGAAAAATCCACCATATACTGAGGTGGGCGATATGTGTTAATAAAATCCTAGTACTGTTAATAAAATTAAACCTTATTAGCAATACTTCTGTTGATTTATTATATAAAATTCATCAGGGATGGCAGCTAATTTATCTGGAATAGAGTCTTGTGAAATCCATGCTTCTGATACATCTATACATTCCAATAGACCCGATTTAGGCCTGAGACTCCAGATTTTGTAAGTCAAAAATGGCTTTATTTTGGCCGGAAATTGCCTTTTCTTCAATAGAAGTCAATGGGAGAAATGTATTCTCCTGATTATTGTTTTTTCAAAATTTCCCACTTTCCTGCTCCAAAATGTTGGCATGTATGTAAATCAAAAATGTCGATGTTATCTTTTATGTTGAATACATTTCCCTTATTCTATCCTACTTTGATTAAAGGAAGCTGCTTTACTCATCCCTGTTTGCTGTTCATAAATATTATTCAGATCAAAGAGAGAGAGAGGACTAGATATGCTAGCCCGTATCCCCTGGATTTATATGTAAGTATCAATGGGGGCTAGTTGCTGTTCATAAATACCATCATTTCATAAAATGTTTTTCAAATCAGGAGTCATTAAGGTACCTTCAGGTGTCAATGCATTAAGTTAAACTGAACATGTTTTTGCCTGGCATAATGGCTGGCCCCTGGTCCCGGTCGGATGCAAACATGGGCCGATGGGCTTGCCCTTTAAGCACCTTAGCAGAGCCGCTTCATGCATCTGCTGCTCAAAAACACAGCTCACTTGTCTAATAGTCTCCCAACGACTGGCTAACTCACAAAATTGCGTTGACCAGAAGTCGAACAGGAAGTGAGGACTAAGGGACTAACTCACCTTCTTCAGGTACGAAAAATACTCATAAAATCTACAGGAAGTGAGGGTTAAGGGAGTAACTTACCTTCTTCAGTTAAAAAAAATACTCATACTATCTGCAGATGGTCCTTGAAGAGCAAAGTACGGGAACAAAATACTGAAATAATTGTCTAGAAAGCAGCATTAAAACGCACACTTAAACCGCATCTCGGTGCTCTGCATCGTCTTTACTTCCACCTCGATGCAAACACGTGGCTAATGCCTGGGTTTCTTGGAATCAATATTTTCCCTTATTGTTTCTGGTGTCCACTATAATTGTTCTCACTGAGGTATGATGGCAGTGTTATATGAGAGAGGAGCATGCATATCTGTTTAGTTTCCTCACACCTGTAAGGAATGGCAGAGTAAGCTAGGAGACTGAAGTCCTGGATGACTTAGGACAGGGCTTGTAGAATACTTTAGGTGTGCGTGGGTGGCTGTGCACCATCCGCTTCAAATTGAACGTTGTAAATTGTCTCGCCAGAGCTCTGCTCAAAAGAATTTAGGGCCATATGTATCATATTTCCGTGTTGCGAATTCTAAATAGCGATTTTTAAGGAATCGCTATTTAGAATTCGCAAAACGGTATGTATGTAAAAATTCGCATTTCTTTTGCGATTCCTTACTCTTCTCTATTTGCAAATTCGCAAGTTGCGAATTCACAAATAAGGAATCATTTCCCATTCAAAATGAATGTGAAATGCATTTCATTTTGTGAATCGCAATTAGTGAATTCGCAGAATGAGATTGATTTCAAGGGTGCAGGGGCGTCTCAAGGACACCCTGCTGCACCCCTGAAATCAGCATGTGTGTGCGTATGGCGCACATACACGCCCTATGGGCATGTATGTGTGTCACATGCCACATTTAAATATGCCAATTTGTGCATTTTTATGAGAAATCGCAATTTACCACCAATTGAAAGTTGGTGGTAAAATGTGATTTCTTTAGCTTAAATCGCTATTGAAAATTGCATCATACATAGCATTTAAGGAATCGCAAAATTGCGATTCCTTAAATGCTATAGCAAAATAAGGAATCGCACATTTTTGCGATTCCTTACGATGCGATTTTTACATACATACCCAAAAATGCAAAACAGCCTTTTGAGATTCGCAAAGGCCGGAATTCGCCGAATTCCGGCCTTTGCGAATCCAAAAAGGCTTGATACATATGGCCCTTAATAACGACCGCTTGAACTTTGAAAAAGTCTAATAACTTTACCCCTTGCCATAGTACCTGTCTTTCCTCTATGTCTGCCTGAGAACAAGCTGAGTATGTCTTCCCTGTCCACTTTATTGACGGTGACGAGCATATACCTCTCAAGTGACCTGCATTTAGAGGTTCCTCGTTGCTACTCTCTGTTTTCAATAAAATAATGACCATCTCAATATTGATTGTTGTTACAAGGTTACCAGGGTGAGAGCTGGAAAGAGTCACTCTTCCTCTGTCATACCTGCTCACGAGTACCTGCGAGATCACTCATTTAATGATGCCGGACAAAGGTAAAAACGCCTGACATTGAAATGGAGGAATACGTCAATGCTATATATGAGGTTATAGCAGGTACTGGTGCATGACATAAGGACTAAGGCAGTGCTGAGAGATTAAGGAGAGGAGGGAGCAGTTGACTGTTAAGTATACAAACTGCCTATCTAACTAGAATAGCCGTATTCTCGAAGTAATTGTTTCCCTGAATGTTTCTATTCTTTTAAAAGAAATCCTTGATTTGTGCGTCAGTCTGCCCTTTCTAACCACGTCTAGGACACATCAAATGAAACGATGAAGGAAAGGATCTTACGCTCAAAACAAAGACTATTTTTAAAGCCACTCTTCCTTGATATCCGTCATCTGAAAGATTTCTTGGCACTATTTGAGCACGCAGTCTGTCAGTGGGCAGCACAAACTGCCAGCCTTGTGCCAGCGCTAGCACAGAGCGTGTGCTGAACACATCTCACATGCCCAGCCTCGTCATTGGCATTAGACATGATCATTTTAGATAACATTGTATCACTAATGTAGTTTAAATAAACCAGAAAGGTATTATTAAATTGACATGTTCCCCTGACTTTATACACAGAATTGGCGGGGCAGCGCTTCCTCTCACAGCGCTCTCACAGTCTCCGCTCTGCGTCCTCACACTCAGGCAGCACGGCAGGGTCGGGGTTGGGCTCCCGATCCCTCGCACAGTCCGTTTCAGCCCTCACCTCACTCGGGCACTTGCAGTTTCTTTTGGCGCGAACAGCGCTCTTACTTCGGGGCACATTCACGGGGCTTCCGTGGTATCTCAGGCGCCTTCTGATCACCGGAGCATCCGGCAGAATCGGGGTAGGCTCCCGATCTCTTCTTCTTTACCTGCGTGCCGATGTGCACGCATCGGGCGTGAGTGTCGTTTTGTCACGAACGAGCGTTCCTCTTCAAACGCCCTCAGCACTCACCAGCGCTCCACAGCGGGGCTTTATCAGGCTGGTAGCTCACAGGGCAAGTGCGATCACCACTGGCCTCTCATTCTGGCGCTCTGCTTATTTTGACATTCAAGTCTCGCCGGCAGTGTCTTCTTGCACTCGGCAGGGGACGGGACACTTTTCTTCAGGGTCCTGTAGGCGGCAGGCTTCACCATCCCACCCTCGTCGCCAGTTGTAGCATCTTGCTACAATAACGACAGACACTTAGTGATGTCTAAACTGGAGCTTTATTTTACACGTCTTGCTCGTGCCCTGTCCCTACTCTAACTGTCCCCTTCCTGTGTCCACTCCTCCTCTTCCTCTGGCCCCCTAGCTCCGCCCACTCCCAACTACTAGTGTGCTGACTTCACAACATCCCCCTTAAATTTTTATGCCACTGGGAAGTTGGCTTCGGGCATGGTGTTTGAGACAGTAGCAGAGAAGCCTCCTGTACCAGGCAGGCAGGACTGATGTTACATGGAGGGACTAAGGGGGAGGAGGTACGTGTATTGGGGGGAGGCTTTATGGTCTAGAAAATCCACCAACGCAGCACATCATCTGCATTTCTAAGAGTAGAATCAAGGGCAGGATCAAGTCTGTTACATTTGGAGTGAAAGATGAAAAAAACTTCAAAGCTGTATCACTCAAATTGCAGATTAGCTCAAAAATGTTGAGATAAGTGAGCAATTTCAATGTCTAATCCTGGAATTTTTTTCTGCATTGCCAGAAAGGCTGACATAAACTCACGTGGTAAGTATAGGTGCATAGGAGTAGATTTCTTACTATTAGGACAATGAACATTTGCATGCTCAGTAATTAAATAGAGCCATAGTTGGGGAGGTTTTTGCCCTATGCAACAGATGTAAAGTTGGAGTTATGAAAATGCTCTTTTTCAAGTCATGCTAATTGATATTCATTAACCAGAGGTCTGTGGGACGTAGGATGTTCACACAAAACCATAGCTGTGGGTACATTAGCACAAGTCAAAGGTAAACATCATACTAGCCTTGCCAGAATAAAAATGACAGGCAACTTAGTGTGAATGCCAAAACAGTACAACACTAAAACCCAGCCTTCAGCACACTGGAGTAGATTTCTTACACAAACTCGGATACACCTTTCCTCCCAAAAAGCCGATCAATTATGAAAATGATTATTCCTCAACCCACAGCTCTACCTCTCTATCTCCCTCCTCAGCCACAGCCCCACATGAAAATGAATCTAGTCGAGAGAGCCCTGTTTGGGAGATCTCACTGGTATTGAAATGGGGATCAGAGTCTTGTTTTCCCGAGGTTCCCTCATAGACTGGTAACAGAGTGGAATGAAAATCAATGATGGGAGAGTCAGTAGGTGGTGTTAGAGTCCACACAATGCTCAAAGCAAAGAATAATACTTGATGACTCAATGGTGTAGCTAGGGTATCAGCTGAGATACAATAGTTGAAAGAGTAGGCGTTTGAGGAAAGAGAAACACTACCCCAAAGGCGGAGTTCAATGAGGAACTGCATGGCTCCACAAGGCTTAGCAGGAGGGGCCAGGAGAGGAAGTTTTCTGAAGTGGTGAGGTCAACATCTCCAGGGGCGTGGATGGAGCCAACAGTCAACAGAGGCAGTACTCTGGGCAGCTCTAAAGGACAAGCCAGTCAGGAGGACACTCAATATGTGAGGATTAGAACGGAGGTTTGGCACGGTGTGGAACCAATTCATTTCCTCTACTTGGCAATGATATGCAGTGGTCAGCAGCTTAAAGCTGTGTGGAGGCACAACGGGCAAAATGCTATCCCAGGCTTGTCGCCAATTTAGGCTTGTAGGGAAAATACAAGCATCAGGAGAGAGGCAATGCTTTATTACTCTTCCTTGTACAGGATCTTCTATCAGACAGAATGCCCCCGCCTCCTGATAAGTGGCGGCCAAAACCAATCTAAAGTGGAGGCGTGGTGCAAGAGGGGGCTCAGGAGAATAATATATACATTATTTTTTTTAAAGTACCTGCCACTGACACTGCCGGCCGCCTTGGTGATCCTCCCCAGTTCTCTTCCCGGCAATCCATGGAACACAGCACAGGCTCCCCACCCAATCCAGACACTGCTCTCATGCTAGCTTGGTAGAAGTGCCTTGATTGGCCTGAGTGGTCTGGCCTGTCGCTCCCTCAGCCACAGGAAGCCTGGAGCTTTTCTCCAACCTAGCTGTGCAACACAGCTGGGTTGGAGAAATATAAGTCTGCATGTATGATTGGCTGACCTAAGACAGCCGGCCAAACTGATATGGGCACTTATAAGTGCCCACCACTCCTCCTCCTTGCCAGGGTCTGGCCCGCCCAAGACTGCATGGCTCAGGCTGCTCAGGCATTGATAAATAAAATTGTTTTATTATCATTTAATTTTTTACCTACTGGCAGAGGGGCAATGCTCCTCCACTATTATGGAGGAGCTGTGTGTGCTCCTGCTAATCCCAACTGTCAACCCCCAACATTCTAACCACAGCAGGTGGGGTCCTTGCACACACACACACACACACACCCACACACACAAGAGGCAAGGGTAAAGGGTAAGCACTGGAAAACACAATACACATAACAATAGTGGCAGGATGACCATAAAAAATATATCAGCACAACATGCAAAATTAGGTTACTACAAGGCTCACCCTTAAAAATTCGGTAAGAGGAGTTAGAGACAGGCTTCTACTTCTGATGCACTCCCTTGGGCGTGCCCTGGTGTCCCTAAAACAGGATTATATGATTTCTAGCTCTCTTACAGATGCTGATTCCAGTCATTGTCAGCAATCCCTCCAACATTCATCTTCTACGGTCTCACATTCAGTCCAGCTTCCTCTCACCCCTAGTTTTATCTCCTAGGTCTCCCTTTCTGCCTTTCTGTCGGTCAGATGCTGATGACCATCTACCTGCAACGTATTACTACCCATCCAGTGAAATGCCACTATTTCTGGGGAAGATATCTCCCTCCACATTATTCCTCTTCATCCTCATTCCATCCCTCTATATGTTTCAATCATCTTCATCTCCTGTCTCCTATTTTCAGTATATGACAAAGGGTGGTGGCTGGGAGAATCGGCGCACCCATCACAATACTGGTACAAAGTAGTTTCCGGTCAAAGGTGAGTAAGTTATTGTCCATATGTCTTATTTGTCGGTGCTCAGGAGGAGGGAGAGCCACCCAATCTTCCTCGGTTGGAAAAGAAAACTTCTCCTCAATGTTAAAATAGGAATCTACGAGCACTCAATGAGTCAAATGATGTGTAATAGTTACAGTATCAACTGTCATTTATTTGAACATCCAAACATGTGACATTGCCGTTTGTCTGTTAAGTTCCTTGCCACACGTGTTACGTCTGTTATTCTAAATTATAACATCAGTCTTCATCAGGGCCTCAAACGTAATCTCCAAATGTACCCATACATTTGCTAGGTACTATATCCTGTCAACGACTTAGTAATCTATTGTTCCACACGATTAATGCAAGAATTAGAGTATCTCTTCATTGCATAATTGTATCGTGGGGAGACCTTGGCATTCAGCTGAAATCCACGGACCCGATACACGCCGGGAGCGGTTGTCTCCCAAAGATACAATGATGCAATGAAGACATACTCTATTTCTTGCATTAATCGTTTGGAACAATAGCTTACTAAGTTGTTGACTGGATATAGTACCTAGCAAATGTATGGGTACATTTGAGATTACTTTTGAGGCCCTGATGAAGTCTGATGGTAAAATTACCCTATATTCTGCTAGGCAAAGAACAACCATTCATCCAGTTAGAATGAGAGAAAAGACTAAGGGCTAGATGTAGGTAAATCTATTTTACCACTTCTTAAATACCGAATTTTACCGATTCGGTATTTAAGAAGTGGTAAAATAGAGGGGGGAGATGTAGGTAAATCCAGATGTGGAATTACCGAATCGGTAAAATTCGGTATTTACCGAATTCTGCAAGGGTGCAGGGGGTGTCACTTTGACACCATCTGGCACCCCAGAAATTGACATGTGCGCCATGTGGCACACAGACATGCCCTAAGGGCATGTCTGTCTGTCACATGGCATAGGTGTGCATGCACACATGTGCATGCACACCTGAATCCGGTATGTTAACACCCAATTGGATTGGGTGGTAAAATACCGAATTTGTAGGGCCATTGGGACTCTGAAGAGTCCCACCTACATCTGAGATTTACCGAATCAGTAAAAATACCGATTCGGTATTTTACAGAATCGGTAAATTTACCGAATCGGTAAATTTACCGATTCTGTAAAAATGTGCCCCTACATCCCAAATACCCATTTACCGGTCGGTAACGGCCGAAATCGGCCGTTACCGGTCGGTAAATGGCTCCTACATCTGGCCCTAAGAGTGTCATTTAGGACCTGGGGGCAAGAATCCCACCCACCGCCCTATGGCACCCAACATCCTTTCGTGATGATTTAGCACCAGTGAGCCTTTGCCAGATCCCTGGCGCCCCGTCATTGATGGAGGCCTGTCTGCCACTTTTTCAGCATCGGGTGGCATGCCCTACTTAGAACGAGAGCCCAACGTCACACTATTGCTGCCTGCGTCTGCCACGCAAGGTCATTGTTGATGTTTCCTGCCCAGTTCCCCCGTATCTTGTATAACGGAACCAGGCAGGGAAAATCAACCATGCCACCTAGCAGATCTGCACATCAAAGATGTTGCTTTTTTCTCCTCAAAAACAAACCCTGAATTGGGGGCTTATTATTGAGAAACCAAAACAAATGTCAAGATGCTGCAAGAACATGGTGCTTCTGCTCCCCCCGTAGATGCACTTTTAGGAAAATGATCTCCTTGGAGAAGGCAGGGATCTGTGAGTGTGGCTGACAAACCCAGCACACTTTAAATGAGGAACACATTTCCACAGCTCACTTACTCAAGCAAAAGCACCCTGCAAAGACACTCTGCAAACTCAAGCAGAATAGAGAGCAACCAGAGGGCCCTCCTCAAAGCATTAAGAAGCATCACACCATACACGTCGTTACACAGCTCCAACAAAAAGATTCCTGCTCAGGATGAACCTGGTGGTTAGTGAGAAAGCACAGAATCCTGAAGACACTCACTGACTCCACAGACTGCTGTGAGGCCATAGCTATAACATATCCTTAAAGCGTATTTACATCAGTGCAGTGGCACCAAGGCCCAGGCATCGGAGGGCCCCAGAGCACCTCACTTATGGCCGTCTTTTCCGTTCAGTCATAGGACTGGGGCATCTTTTGTTTGCAGCATCACTCTCACTGTAACCAGCACAGCATGTGAGATAAACTGTACCGGCAGCGCATTAACTAGTATCCAATTTGAGATATTTCAGACGAGTACACATTCCTGAACATTACAACACTATGCTGACTTTGTTGACTCTGATTTATAAAACATATGGACCTGATTAGCGGCTCAGAAAGCCTTCACTCTGGAGACTGCTCACAACAACTCTGTGGGGAAACTGCAGGTCTCCCGCAGGCGATGGCAAAGAGCATAGCTCCTTGAATTCCACATGCCCCGGCCGTGGCACACGCCGAGGATTTGTGATCAAAACGTGGCAGACAGATGGCAGGCGGTCCGCCAGTGAACTGCTAAAAAACGTAGTTAACCCCATCTCCTCAATTGACAACACCTTGAACAAGCCAAAACAAATAAAAACCACATTCCAATGCAAGGAAATCTGGACTTTATCTATAAGCCGACTTCCATTTTATGTAGCTTTCGCTGTCATCTCTCTAGAAAACACTTCCGGGATTCTGGCTATGGGTCAGATCAGCTCCTGAGTGGCCTGAAGACGCATGGGGAGTTTGGCACAATCTCATCTGAGTTAAAGTCTGTTGGCGGCATGCATCTGTGTGCCAGACTAGAGCCAGCCTGGATCTAGTCAAGCTTACTTGCAATGTTGTGTGGTACCCCTGACATATGGCCAATTGTGTAACTATTTTGCAGCACCCAGGATTCCCTTTAAATATTTTCATGACTGACAATGCTTGTCTCTCTTCTCCTTCCATATGAGGAATGTTCATTTAAGTGTGGGCCATCCCAAGGTGTCTGTGGCTTTCTGGGTGGAGATTGTATAACATGTGATGTGAACATCTCTCTTGTTAATCGCTAAACTAGCTACATCATAAATGTATCACTAATGGAAGCCACTGCAAGCTATAGTTATTTCCAAATATGGAAATACACCAAGAACGCAGCTACATTTTGACTGGGTAACACATTTGTGTGAATTATTCTGCCAGTTGGCCCCATTCAAGGCCCTTTGAGGATTCTCTCCCATCTGGTTCCTGTGTCTACCCCCACCTTTGCCTCTTGGACTCAGTCTGGTTGTCCCCTCTTCCCACCCCGACCCTAGGGGCCACCGTTATGTCCAAGAATGTCTGACTCATTTCCTTTGTGGTGATGCAACTCACATCATATCTACAGACTGAGTTTCAATTTGAGTCCTTGGATGACTTTTGGTGGCATCAACCATCATAGTCCTTCTGGTCCTTGCTGTTGCATTCTCTGTCTAAGTTATATCTTTTGGCATCATTCTCATAAAGAAACCTTGAAATATCTCAGTCCTATTACTAAGGCTAATACTACTACATTTATGGCCACTGAACTAGGGCGATTAGGCAGCTGCCGTATTGTCCATGTAACTTCGCATTCACTGCACTTGCAACATATTCCACCAACTGCTGCTTAGTTTACAGGTTTCACCCAAAATGTTTTTTTTGTTTCTAGCTGAAATGAATAAAAAGTTTACTTAAAAAATGTGGCGCACATAGTGCAAAGCAATAGGCCCTTTGTAGCTGTTAACTGGTCCACTGTCAGTTGTTGGATACTGTATTTGTGTATGAAACTGCCACTAAAGAGGTGAAGCCTTTGCCCAGGTTGTATTAACAGCCCCAATAGATGGACCGAGAAAGGGGGTTTATCAGCCGCAGGAGGGCACTCAAAGTACAAAAAATACCAAACAATGTGTTTCTCTATTTGAGGTCTGTGTCTGCATATATGCGCTGCAGCTGAAATTGTTTTCATGTCACACAAAGCTACGTGTGCGCTACTAGCCAACCATTTACTGTTTTGTTCAGTGCTGGAGACACAAGCTTCTTCTTCTTCCACTATGAGAGGTACCTGGGTGCAATTGGGGGAAGAAACATAAGAAATTAAAAGGCTGCCCAGCACGGACTTTAATGCCCAAACTCGACGCTTGGCAGCCATCAGGGCACAAGTCAGGGTCACATGCAGGTAACCGCACCCACTCACTTTTTGCTCATTCCCTCTGCCAAGCAGATGGGCTTAAGTAAAATATGCGGACCGTGTCCCATTGTAATTTTCCAGCAGTGGGACGCATTCAGCAGCGCCTGCTCATTGCCTGCATTCAGCACCAAGTAGAAATGCTCAGGCGGCCAGGGGGCTTTTGAATTTAGATTCCAGCTGGGCCCAAAACAAAGGCTGAATTTCAGGGGCCGTCAGTATTTGTTTTGTTCAAGTTTGATCCTGGTAGGGAGCTATTTGGAGCGTCACATCTAGATGCCAATGCATGGTGGAGAAACAAAGGCACACTGCTTGTAATCACTTCATCACTTCACAAGTACTTAAGAGAAACTACGATTTGGAGGCAAGGGTTTCACTTTGATCAATCCCTATAAAAGACATGCATGCACTAAAAGTCAGTCTGCATGAATATTTACACAAATAACAATTTAAATACCATTAATTTGTATTACTTTTATATAACGCTACTCATCTAGTGTAGAGTGTCAGACGGCTTTACATCACATATACACATTGTGGAAAAGTCAGCCCATAACGCACCTGATGCCCAGGCTGCTGGCGCAGGACGCCTCTTAGTTCCCATCTTGAACAATTACCAAATAAAGAGACGGGCGCTGGAAGCAGGAAAACAAGAATAGAGTTTTATTTCTCATGAGGAGAGCCTGTCATTTCGGACACTCGCATAGTGTCTTCAGGAGGTGCTCTCTCCTTCCTACCCAACACACCCACCATCTCACAGGCTTCGTCTTTTATACACATGTCCATGATGCACAAACATTCCTTATTACAATAAAGACACTTTGAAGTAGGAAAAAAGACATGCTTGGAATCCTAGCTTCAGGCCTATTCCCATACCAGTCGGTCAGATGTCATCCTCCCCTCCTGAATGTAACAAGAGATTGTGATCTCTCAGCCGGACATTCCTACCGGACACGAGGGCAGGAGGGGATGATCAGGTCAAAGGTTGGGCAGGCGATAAGATCGGGCACTTCGGTTGGTGTATCACGGTTTTGTTATGCTGGGCAGGGAAAAGGGGGATGTACATCCACGAGGCTTGGTCTTAGGACTTGGGACCGGGTCGAGAGGCCAAGTGCAGCCGGGTGGGGGTTGTCAGCTGAGGGGAAGGGTGTTCTTGGGAGGAAATGGGGGGGTGTGGGTCAAGCAGGAGTGCTACTTCTAGCGCAGGGTCACGCAGAGGGAGAGGGTCTTATGGCCGATGCATGAGCAATGCGCGCGGGGAGGGGTGCCGGGGGTTAACAAACGGGCAGAGAGGCCATGGTGCCTAAAATGGCTGTCGTGTATGTGTGTGCATGGGTCTATGCTGGCGGGATAACACAGTCAGTGTTTAGCGATATCCGTTCTGCTTACAACAAGGAGTACAGTGAACACAAATGAACGCCGCTTATGTACATATACATTGCCATTTTCAACAGTCGCCGCTTTTTTACATAAGCTAGTTCAGTTCTATACAGTCGATACGAAAGGCGGAATGCGGTACATATGATTTTACATTTGTTGGGTTATTCATACAAGTCTAGAGATCGGCATAATACTTAGTCGGAGTCAATCAAGAAAAATGTTCCGAAACATTATAGAATCAAGTTCAGACTTTCTCTCCGGTGACATCAACATACAGTAAAAGTACTCTGATACCTTCGGGTCTTATCAGTGCTATAAGAGACTTTTGGACAACTAAATACATGAGTGACCGATGAAACATTTTTGAAAGCAATACAAAATGGTTGAGGGAGGAATTCAGTTCGATACAAGCAATTAGTCAAGGGGGTGAGTAGAAAGTTCAGGAAGGGGGGGTCTTCGTCACAATGTCCTTTTAACAGAGTCCGTCTTCTTTTATTGGCGCTGTTGAGCACCGGCGGTGGAGCTATAGGTCCAGCTCGGATTCATCCTTACGCGTTGCAGGGTGCGATCAGTCCTCTGCTGTTGGATCACAGTCCTGTTTCCTAACTGATTTTCTTAGGGGTGCCTCATGCTGGGCACCTGCGTGTCTTTCTTCTTCCGTGGCAAAACCTTATTCTATAGTCAAAAGTTATGCGGAAAGGGTGATGTTGTTGAATAATCAAGGGAAGAGAGGGCGGAGTGGGATCAGATCTTTGAGCACACCAAGGGACCACAAGGAGCAAAGGATGACGAGCAGGCAGGCCCATCAGTCGGGCTCAAAAGGGACGGGGACTTCAGGCACGAGTGGGTCAGCAAATCGAGGGCTTCAAGGTAGCCCTTCATTCCTTAATCTGCCGAGTTTGAGAGTGGTGCCTCGTCCCGCGTCTCGTTGCTCTGTGGCTCCACCTTTGGCTGAGGTCACACGTGCTTCATGATCTGTGGCCAGGCTGTGCGTCACGTCCAGCTCCTCTCCTCCGGTGATTGTATCTTTGAATGGGTACAAAACAAGTTTTAGAAAAACTGGCAGGAGAAGACATTTATACATCTCAATTCCGTCCCCAATCCTAAGTGGGTGGGGGATAGGTTCATCGGCCACAGTCAGAAGTCATCACTTATGGAGTATGTAGGAGGGCATTTCCGTTGAATTCGTAAGCCTATTTGGCGTTCATTCGTGACGTACGTGGAGAGAAATCGGACTCCTATTGACAGTGTATTCTATCAAACTCGAAATCGAGTCCTTAGGTAGAGACTCGCCCTTTTTCTTTTTAACCCAAGTACTGACAATCTTACATTTCCCTTCGGGGTCGGCTAACTCTTGCAAGCAGGGGGTTATCATCATGAGAGGGGGGCAGAGGTTACACATGCTTTTCTTGGGGAGCGACCGCTAATCAAGGTCATCCATTACGCTTCGGGGGTAGCTGATATGGAGCTGGGGTTAATCGGGAGAAGCGAGGACGCTTTGGACAGGGAGTTGGGGTCAATCGGGAGAAGCGAAGACGCTTTGGACAGGGAGTTGGGGTAGTCTGGGCATTGGGAATTGCATTTCTGATGAACTGACAAACAGAAGACCATTGACGTTATAGTCCCCCTATAAAAGGGCCAGATTAGGGGACATCAGTCGTCTTACCTGTCCTTTCCTTCATTACCAACTCGGGTTCAATCGTTTTGCAGAAAGGAGAGGTAGTAATATGGCAAGTTACAATCGTTTTAGTTTCTGTCAATTTTGCCGAACACCTTTGTGTTCGAAGAGACCCAATTAGGTTTGTGCCGGGGGCACAACGTTATCATACAAGGGAGGAGGGAACAGGGGGATCCTCAGAGAGAGAGAGAGAGAGAGAGAGAGAGAGAGAGAGAGAGAGCGAGAGAGAGAGAGAGAGAGCGAGAGAGAGAGAGAGAGAGAGAGAGAGAGAGAGAGAGAGAGAGAGAGAGAGAGAGAGTCCGCACTCTAAAGGAACCATTCGGTACACGTATGACATGGAGGGAGAGAGAGAGAGAGAAACGTGTACAATAATGGGTCATTCAGTGCGCACATAACACAGGACAGCAGGGGTCAAGTAATACGGAAACACAGGCAGAGGGACGACGTAGATCCATACATTACGTACACACAAACTCAGGCGGGGGAGACAGTACATGTATTATTTACAAAAATCCAAGACAAAACATATAACAGTTATTGGCCATAATGATCTCTTCCTGTATGCTGCGCATCCTTAGCGTCCTAAGCTCTTTTTACCTTTTTTTTCTCTTTTATCGTCGGCTGCCTTTACTGGTGGTTTTTGTTGTACACACTTACGCCTTTTGGCAATTGGTCAAGAACTAACCTGGTCGGGCTAATGTGTTTCCAGGCTGAGGCAACAGTGGGTGTCAGTTGTGAGAACAATGGGGCAGCTTTGAGTTTCATGTCTATGAGGGTGCGAAAGGAGGTAGTAGATTTTAAACACTGGCAACATTCCTAGTCCTCCAAGCGGAGGGTACTTGGGTAAACCTCACCTCAGAATATTCTTTAAACTTTTCCTATTTAGTTAATTGTAGGATGCTTATTCATTAGTGCACGTCATTTTTGGTTGTATTATTCGGGGTGCCAAGCGAAGTCATATTTTGTAGTTTCCGCTTCAGGCTGTCCTCCCAAGTGCTAAGTTCAGGGAGAGAAATAGCCACTGTTCACTTGTCGTGTGTATGTATCATAATCGAACCCCTTTTTCCCATTTTTGTCCGCTAGATCACCATCTTCTTTTTCGTACCTTACTCAACGTTCCGATGTGACCTGCAGAAAGAGGGAAAAAGAAGGGGAGCAGGGGCAGCATTTTAAAAACACATCAGCGCGCATAAACTCGAAAAGGCTTTTACTTACTACATACTCGGGCTATCTCCACTGGACGCGGTCCCTGCCAACTTGGCGTTTGAGCCCAGGTGGACCGTTTAGTGTGGGAGAGATGATTATCGGAAGCCTGTGGATAGCATAGGTCGCCCAAGCGTGGTATTACGGATCGTGCGCAGGGGGGGGGTCAGAACAAAGGGCAGTCGGTGCAACGTGGGGGGGGGGCGAGCTCGTGCTCTCCTTTGAGGAAAAGTGATAACCTACAGTGGTACGGGGACGTTTGTCGTTCGTACAAGGGGGGGGGGGGTCAGGTGGCACTCCTTCGGGGTGACTTAGGGGCATTTTTTTTAAAACAACTTCCCTGACACAGGTAGCATATAAAGTATAGGCTAAATACCAGGATCTTTAGCAGTTGCTTTAGGCTTGTACAAGAATGAGGGAACACATACAACAAAAACCTGGATCATTCATATTTGCAATATTTCTGCGTACTATACTTTTTAACCCTTAACTAGTCGAGCTGAGCCATTTCACCTGTAATCTAGTTATATCGGAAATAGTGGTCATTTATTCGAAACTTACCAATTTACGCGTGACAACTACGTTTGCTTTTTCCAAAGATCTTTAATAAAAAAATGTCGGTGCATAAATACGGGCCTACAACCCAGTGGGCCGGCCAGAACTGTACACGTGGGGATACTTATTAGTGGAAAACCTAATGGAGTCGGTGGTCGTTGATTTCATAATAAAAAGTGCAACAAGTGCAATAAAATCATATCGGAATTTTAGTGTGAGCGAGTATCATAAGTGTTGAAATTCGAACTTTCAATAATCATGGTGCGCCACAACTCAACAACAATTCATTGTCCGAATGTTCAATCAGTACCCATCTCACTTCAATTCATTGTGTTTAAAAACTGCATACATATTTCATGACACCAAGGCTGAGCAATCGGGGTACAACAAGGAGTTGAAAGTTTCATTTGTACCAGCGCCATTTTGGGAGCAGCCAGGCAGATCCAGGCAAAGTCAAAATCTCCACCAACTCGTGGTTGGCCCAGAGCCTCTTTCGGCAGTCCAAAAGTTCCGTTAAAGGGTAACAGAAAGGATCGGCAGCATGAACCATCAGTCAAAAGGGGGAGGGAGGCAACAATTGTTTCCTACCGGGTCATACTGGGTTTTCAGCGGAACTGATCCGAACTGTAATCTGCAGGATTTTAGTCATTCAAACTGAGGCTGGCGTCAGCATGGGAGCGCCGACGTCTCGCGGCCACATCTTCCTCGTTCCACGGAAAATCATGGCAGTCATTCCCCATCGGGGGTGTCCGCGGGGGTCGGGGGCCCCCGTGGCTCTTATAGAATCTTCAAAGTCGAGGAGAACACTTATGATGGTGGGACTCATTTCTTAATCAACAAGCAACCGGGCCATCTCTTCACGCCAGGCCCGCTCCAGCAGGATCGACCGCCATTTTACGAGTGGGCGAACCCTCGTCGAGTGAGTGGAGCGTTGGGGGTGCCACTGGGGGCCTCCACCTGGGGAGGTGGGAGAGGCTCGTTCGCGCCGCCTCTCCCTCCCAGCGCACCCCACGCCGTTTTTCTCGGCGCTAATATTCATGATGGCCGGACCAGGCGATGAGAGGGGGGGGGTCGGAGGCATAGGCAAGACATCCCCCCCCCCCGGTGGCCTGTAAGGCGCCGCTTCAGGGCCGAACGGGGAGCTCATACCAAGCCGTGGCTGGACCAGGAGATGCGAAGGGGGGGGGTCGGTGGCATGAGCAAGACATCCCCCCCCCGTGTTGTCGCAGCCATTATTGAAGAAAGAAGAGGGGACGCCTGGATCCCGTCGGCCTCGGCTCCTCTTTTGGCCCACCTTACTCGACGACCTCCGGCCGACGGCTGGCAGCAGGACCCGCCCTACACGTGCCGAAGATCTCGTCTTCCGGATGGGCGTAGCCGTGAACCTGTTGCACTTCGGGAGTTTCCAGAATGGGGGTAGGTATCTGTTGACTTGTATCTGTCTCATGTTACCGTTATTGGGGCGTGGCAGGCGGTGGGACAGACATGTTTGGAGCAGTGAGGGGTGGCGAAGCCTGGTTGCCTCGTGGCTGCCGTGATGTCAAGCTTGGCTTCTCTCACCATTTTCATGTTTCTTATTACGGACTTATTTCTTAACGTTTCTTATTTGTAGCGAAATCATGTGTTTCGTCGTGAGCTATTTCTAACGTTTTCTTATTTGTAGAGAAATCAAAAAACTCGTCAGTGGCCTACTGATTTTGCTTTCTTATTTCTTTCTTCCCTTTTCTTCCTAGCGTGTTTCATGCTAAAAGTTTCTGTTAACAGGATACGATGATTACTTCATTATTATTACATATGTCCTTTTTATTAGGGGTGCCCTCTGATCAAGCCAGATGACCTACCTCTAATAAATGGTCCGGGTGGAACTAGTTTACCAATCAGTGGGGAGTAGATAGGCCCGGGAGATTACAACGGGGGACAAAGGTCCGCATTACCTACCCTTCACTACTTGTAAAGATTAGACAGAATATTTCTTTTCTACGTTATTTGCAAACAGAGGATACCTTAAAAGAACTATTCCTTGAACAATAAATGTCCAGACAATCAATCAATCAATGGGGAGAAAAACAGGCATGACGGATTACAACGGAGACAAAAATCTGCATTACCTATCCTTCACTATCTGCAAAGGGGGCAGAATATTTCTATTCTTCCCTGTTTGTAGACAGGGAATATCTCAAAAGAGCAATAATCGATAAAAATCGATAACAAACAATCAGTGGGGAGAAAAATAGGCATGACGGATTACAATAGGGGACAAACGTCTGCATTACCTATCCTTAACTATTTGCAAAGAGAGAGGAACGTTCCTATTCATCGCTGTTTGCAAATAGAAAATGTCTCAAAGAGAACCAATACTTCAAGTACAATCAACCAATCAATCAGATGGATAAAGCCATCCTACCAATCGGACGTAAAGACGTCCTACTTAATCTTACCCGGACCGGACCGTGTGGGCAATTCTTCGCCTTCCCTTTTCCAGCGCCCAATCGTTCTCTTTCTCCATGTTTTTACCGCAGCATTCCTGTGGGATTCCAGTCAGGACAGTAGGTCACTTGAGAGAGGTCCGTTCGGAATCGGTGAAGTTCATTCAATCGGCAGCCGGACGAGGGCCCTCTCAAGGCAGGTATACTCCAATCATTTAGATGTTCACCCCATTGTCTGGACCTCTCTTACCGGACCTTATGTCGCTGATGGACCCCGCGTTGGGACGCCAATTGTGGAAAAGTCAGCCCATAACGCACCTGATGCCCAGGCTGCTGGCGCAGGACGCCTCTTAGTTCCCATCTTGAACAATTACCAAATAAAGAGACGGGCGCTGGAAGCAGGAAAACAAGAATAGAGTTTTATTTCTCATGAGGAGAGCCTGTCATTTCGGAGGTGCTCTCTCCTTCCTACCCAACACACCCACCATCTCACAGGCTTCGTCTTTTATACACATGTCCATGATGCACAAACATTCCTTATTACAATAAAGACACTTTGAAGTAGGAAAAAAGACATGCTTGGAATCCTAGCTTCAGGCCTATTCCCATACCAGTCGGTCAGATGTCATCCTCCCCTCCTGAATGTAACAAGAGATTGTGATCTCTCAGCCGGACATTCCTACCGGACACGAGGGCAGGAGGGGATGATCAGGTCAAAGGTTGGGCAGGCGATAAGATCGGGCACTTCGGTTGGTGTATCACGGTTTTGTTATGCTGGGCAGGGAAAAGGGGGATGTACATCCACGAGGCTTGGTCTTAGGACTTGGGACCGGGTCGAGAGGCCAAGTGCAGCCGGGGGGGGGGGGTTGTCAGCTGAGGGGAAGGGTGTTCTTGGGAGGAAATGGGGGGGGTGTGGGTCAAGCAGGAGTGCTACTTCTAGCGCAGGGTCACGCAGAGTGAGAGGGTCTTATGGCCGATGCATGAGCAATGCGCGCGGGGAGGGGTGCCGGGGGGTTAACAAACGGGCAGAGAGGCCATGGTGCCTAAAATGGCTGTCGTGTACGTGTGTGCATGGGTCTATGCTGGCGGGATAACACAGTCAGTGTTTAGCGATATCCGTTCTGCTTACAACAAGGAGTACAGTGAACACAAATGAACGCCGCTTATGTACATATACATTGCCATTTTCAACAACATTATACATTAACAATAATAATAATTTATACAAGTGTGTAAATCAGTGTACAGGATTATTACATAAAACAATAGGGGTTACAAGGTGTAGGAGTCACAAATCATCTTTCATAATTCACTATGCTATATTAGAAGGATTGCAATTGATGAACTGCAAGTAACTCAATTACCTATATAGATAAAATAAAAACATTTCATCTTCATGTTCCATGATGGGTTTTGCAGGAGCCACAACAACCCCTCTATGCTACTTTGAGTCAAAACTGGGACTAGACAAATCACAGCTCTCTCCAGCAAATGCATTAGGCACCAGAGTTGTCTTACCATTATTATTATCCACTGAGAGTTATTGGGCAGACAAATATCTCTGCAGCAGGTTACCAGTAAGACATTTTTAAATCTACACTTTGCAACTAATGAACCCACAATAGATTTACTGTCACGTTTTTTCCTTGCTGCCAATTTCTTTGTGGCAGGGTTTTAAAAAAATGTATAAGTTGAGGCCCAGATGTATTAGAATTTGAAAAGTAATGCATAGCACTGCCTTGTGTTACCTTGTGTCAGGAAGGCATAACTTGCATGTGCATTCCCGTACATCCACCCATGTATTTTGACGCAAACCCATATTTATGAAGATTTGTGTCGTGACCTGGGCACAGGGAACTAGGACCCTGGACCCCGACTGGTGGGAGGGGCAAGGAACTGGACACCACTTCCGGTCAAGAGCTGGGGGAGCGAGTTGGTCAGCCAGGAACTGGGCAGGGGACAAGATGTGCGATCGTGTACTGTAACCAAGATAAATAAAGACCTGAAAGAATCAGCTGACTCCTGTTGTGCTTCGAAGATAAAGACACGACAACTGGCGACGAGGATTGTGGGAGAATAATTACGCGTGGATCCAGTGCCCCCAGACGTGAAGAGCCATGGAGCCAGGAGCCCACCCTGGTCCAATCGACAGAGCGGAGTCACGTTGCGGGAGCCCACCCCAGCCGCAAAAGGACCAGCACGATAGAGAAGAAGTAATCATCCGTCCGCAACAAAGCCGTTAAGAACCCCCCTGACGTCCCGAACTGCAAGTGCGTGCGCGAGAGACTTGAAAGAAATCTTGCACGAGATCTCGCGGCCACCTTGAAATCAGGCGGGAACTGAAAAAGTCCCGCGATCTCTTGAGACTTGGACGGTCATTTTGGAACCAGGCATTTTCAGCCAAGCGGGAGAGGCCCGGTGGCCATTTTAAAGTCAGGAAATAATGGGAAACACAGAAAAAGTGCAACAAAGAGCAAACCATGACAAAAGAAGACGCCGAAATGCACCAATGACATAAAAGAGACAACACAAAAGGAAAAGACGAAGGAATAAAGATGTCTAAAGTAAGGAACGACAGAAATACATGAAAAAGAAACCAAACAGCAGAAACAGAGTTTAAAGAAGTAAGGAAGCTGAGCAAGAAAGGAACAGAAGACACAAAAGAAACAAAGAGAAGGAAAGCAAAATAAAGAAAAGAAAAGCAAGAAAAATAAGAACAAAAGAAAGAAGTGTCAAGGGCTCAAGATGACCGAACAAGTAGGCTACAAAGCCAGCGCTCTGTACCGCAGACCACTTCCATTCAACCTGTCTGAACCACAAGTAGGCATCAGATGGGAGTGATGGGTTCACAAATTTGAACGATACATGCGCACTACGGATGTAACAGATGCCAAGCAGCTGGATCTGTTTTTAAACCTTGTAGGTGATGAAGTAGACGACCTACTAGTGACATTCCCGGAGGACCAAACAACAACATATAACGGGCTAATAAAGTGCCTTTCAGACAGATTTGATCCACAAAGAAACATTGACTTTGAGAGATTCACCTTCGCAATTGCATTTCAGCACACAGATGAATCCCTTGATGACTTTGTGACAAGACTGCTCAAACTGGTCACACACTGCGAATTTGACAAGTTCGACAACGAACAAGCGATTCGCCTGCGCATCATTGAGTGATGTCGGTCAATGGAATTTCGCACACGAATTCTGAAAGAACAGACCTCACTGGAAAAAATTCTAATGATGGCCAGGGCAGAAGAGAGGGCGATGGCACAATCAAAGCAGATGGAGCTGGGCAAGGAGAGGCGGATTGAACAAGCAAACCGAATGATCGGAAACAGTTGCACGAACACCTGGAAGAAAGAAAACAATGAGCAACCGACAAGGAAACAACAAGAAAAAACATGCTACAGATGCGGACTTGAATTCCCACACATTGGGGTGTGCCCGGCAATGGGTCAGACATGCAGGAAATGCAACAGGAGCAATCACTTCGCGAGTGCATGTCTGGGCACACAATTCAGAAGTGAGAGAGGAAGGCCGGGAAGACCGCAAATGATGACAAACAGATATGCCAGGCACATGGAAACAACAAATCGCAGCTCATCAGCAGAATCTGAGGGAGAATCGGTGCAAGAGAACGTGGAACGGTTATACTTGATGTCCGATGCTGTGGCGGCAGAAGAAGACACGGGGCGAGAAAGCATCCACCTAATGGAGAAGCATCAGGTAAAAAAGACGGAGGCCGTGACCATAGATGTGGGGCAACACAAAACACGCTTTGTGCTAGACAGCGGTGCTACACGCAACATCATGTGTATATGCGAATAGGAAAAAATTAAAATAAAGCCAGAGCTAGCGCCATCGAGAGTGGATGTATTCACGTGGGGATCAAGAAAACCAGTGACCAACATGGGAAAGTTCACAGAGACACTGACGTACAAAGACCAAACAAGCAGGGAAGAGATACATGTACTAAAGGGTGACAGTCCAGCACCATGCCTACTGAGCAATGTCACAGCACAGGTAATGGGCCTCCTAGCAATGACTTACCACATGTCGGAGAAGAAGAACATCTTGCGAGAGTATCCAGGAATTCTACATGGATTAGGGAAGCTAAAAGGACGGCAAATAACACTGCACATCAATGAAGCAGTAAAACCAGAAGCTCAACATCACAGGCGAGTGCCGATACACTTGCAGCCGCAAGTAGAGGAGGAAATACAAGCATTGCTAAGCCAGGACATCATAGAGCCGGCAGAGGGACCAACACCATGGGTGTCGCCAATAGTGGCAGTGCCAAAGAAGAACACATCGAAAATTCACAGCTGTGTCGACATGAGGATACCAAACACAGCAATTGAACGTGAAAGACACCCTGGACCACACCTCAACGACATGATCAGCTGCCTAACTGGCACATACCGATTCTCAAAGCTGGACCTGTGCAAAGGATATCATCAGCTGGAGATTGACCCTCAGTCAAGATACATCACAACATTTTCCACGCACATGGGTCTCTTTCGCTACAAACGACTGAGCTTTGGCATCTCATCGGCAGCATAAATATTTCAAGAGACAATACGGCAAGTGATAAGGCCGGTAAAGAACAGCCTCAACTACAGTGACGACATTCTGGTTTTTGGTCAATCAGATGACGAGCATGACAAAGCATTGCGTGACGTATGCTCCCAGCTGGAACAGGCAGGTCTAACGCTGAATGAAGACAAGTGCGAAATAGGGAGAGACAAACTGGTGTTCTTCGGACACATCTTTTCCAAAAAAGGGATGTGACCAGATCGCAACAAAGTGGAAATGCTAGAAAAAGCTAAACCTTCCAAGCGACATTGCAGAAGTGAGGTCGTTCCTTGGGCCTGCCAGCTACTGCACGAGATACATAAAAGACTTTGCCATGGTAGGCACCCCGCTGAGAGAACTGATGAAACAGGGCCAAACATTCATGTGGACAGAAGACTGCAACAAAGTGTTTGAGGCCATCAGACATGCAGTGATGGCAGTAGACCATCTTGCGTACTTTGATCCTCTGCTATGCATGGAACTGATGGTGGACGCCAGCCCAGTGGGGTTAGGAGCGATCTTGGCACAACATCAGCCAGGCAAAGAGTCGCCATGACATATTGTGGCATATGCAAACAAAAGCCTGTCCGACGTCGAGAGGGCATACTCCCAGCCTGAGAAGGAAAGGCTTGCAGTAGTATGGGCATGTGAGCACTATCACATGTTCATATATGAGAAGCCATTCACCATTGTAACGGATCATCAGGCCCTAGTAATGATCTATGGAAATCCCAACGCGAAAATACCGCCCACAATAGAGAGATGGGGCATATGGCTGATGGACTACAACTTCAAGATCGTGCACAAACCAGTGAAAGAGCCAAACTGTGCTTCTCTACTAGCGACATCAAATTGAACTGTCAAGTTGTGAAGTTCTTTGACCTAATAAGAAAGAGACTTAACCATGCTAGATGAACTTTTTAAATCCCTCGAGGGTAACCATAAAACTGTTAATAACACTGTAATTTTATGCATCCTATTTTTGTTATGTTTAAGTAACAACAATTATGGACGTTTTACAATTTTGTAAAGATTTTAATTAATCATATAAAAATAAAATATTTACTTACTTACTTACTTACAGTGAAAGAGCACAACCCAGCAGATTACATGTTGCGACACCCTTTGCCACCGACAACTGAGGCTACATTAATAGCGGAGGAGTAACTGAACTTTGTACTAAAACAAAACACTCCGGCATCAATAACGATGACGGAGTTGGAGCTAGAAACAGAGAGGGACGCCACAATGCAGACGGTCAAAATAGTAGCAAGACAACAGAGATGGAGGCATGTCAACAACAACAGCATCATGGAAAGCGGAGTGATCAAAGAGGAAATGCTGGCATTCAACAAGATTCATGAAGAGCTATCAGAGACCAAAAATGGAGTAATAATGAGAGGAACAAGAATAGTGATACCAAGAGCTCTGCGGAGACAGACGGTGAATTTGGCACATGAATCACATAGAGGCATGGTAGCGACAAAGAAACTGCTACGGTAGAAAGTGTGGTTCCTGGGGTTGGACAACATGGTGGAGGCCGAAGTCACAAACTGCCACATCTGCCAAGTGACGGGGCAGCCAACAAAACCGGAACCACTACAAATGACAGAGCTCCCGCGGGCAGTGTGGACTGAACTGGCAGCAGACTTCTATGGGCCCCTGGAAACGGGAAACTACCTGCTTGTAATAATTGATGAATTCCCCAGATTTCCCATTGTGAGACAAGTATCGTCAACATCAGCAAGTGCAACGCTGCCAACTATGGACGACGTCTTTGCGGCATGGGGCTCCCCGCAGACACTAAAGACAGACAATGGTCCACCATTCTCAGGGGAAGAATTTAAAAAATGTATGGACTATCTGGGGATCCATCACAGGAAAATAACGCCCCTGTGGCCACAAGCAAATGGCATGGTGGAAAGATTTATGGGGAACATTAAGAAGGCCATCCAAAGAGCAAAACTGGCGCAGATCTTAATAGGGCGGCTCTGTGCCAAGTACTAAGGGACTATTGAAACACCCCTAACAGCTCCACAGGACGGTGTACCGCCGAGCTAGTGCTGGGCAGATCAAGCAGGAACAGGCTACCGCAGCTGGAAGCAGCAGCCAAGCCAGAATGAAGCAGCATTGCCACCAAAGATCAAGAGGGAAAGAAGAAAATGACGACATATGAAGATGCAAGGAGACACGCCACTCCGGCGCAACTAAAGCAAGGAGTTAAAGTGGTGGTGCAGCAGCAGCAGCTTAGGAAATCGGACAGCCCGTTCTGAAAAGAGCCTTTGACGGTGACCGAGGTGAAAGGGCCCATGATAACAGCATCAGCAGGACGTTACCACATCACGCGAAACAGCTCACACTTCAAGGAACTCAAGATCGTAGATGAAGACGGAGGAGCGATCACAACAGGAGGCACAGGCATGAGACAGGATGAGGACGCACAGACAGACAACGGAGACACACGGCAGAGAAGGGAGTGCAAAAGACCAAAGAGACTGATTGAAGCGATGTGATGAGGACAACTGTTTCTCTCTCTCTCTCTCTTTCTCTCTCTCTCTCTCTCTCTCTCTCTCGCTCTCTCTCTCTCTCTCTCTCAACAATCTTTTGGCATCAATAGTCTTTCAGTCATTTCTGCAACAAAGGGGGAGATATCGTGACCTGGGCACAGGGCACTAGGACCCTGGACCCCGACTGGTGGGAGGGGCAAGGAACCGGACACCACTTTCTGTGAAGAGGTGGGGGAGCGAGTTGGTCAGCCAGGAACTGGGCAGGAGACAAGATGTGCGATCGTGTACTGTAACCAAGATAAATAAAGTACCTGAAAGAATCAGCTGACTCCTGTCGTGCTTCAAAGATAAAGACGCGACAATTTGCAAATATGGTTTTGAGCCAAAAGGGTGCACCTACCTGAGGCTGGCACAATGAGCAGAAATATCTGTATTTCTCTTCGTTATTTCCTCTTTGCAAGTGTGCTGCATGCTTCAGCACACATCGAAGGAGGAAATAACCTCAAAGGATAGTTGTTGTGCAGGCAGGCATGTGCCCTGGGCAAAAAGTGTCTTGACCACAACAAATGCGCCCTTGCACCGTAATGCAAGGGTCCTTGTATTGGCATTAGGCAGCCACATGTCCTCCAGTGCTCTGAAAGAGCAGAAATATGCCATACTTTAACAAGCATTTACAATGCAATGGTCTCGCCATTCTTAAAGTTAGAGCTATTGGCATTGCTCATGACATTATTTTTATTTATGTTTTTTGTTTTTAAAACATAAATAAATGGCATTGTAATTTACAATGCCAATAGCTTAATCGCTCGCAAATGCGAGACCTATTGCATTTGCACCCACACAGAGCCACACACACAAAGCCACCCACACACACATACAAAGCCACCCACACAGAGTCATTCACATAGAGCCACCCACACAGAGCCACCCACACACACACAGAGCCACCCACACACACACAGAGCCACCCACACACACACACACACACAGCCACCCACACACACACAGAGCCACACACACACACAGAGCCCCACACACAGAGCCCCACACACACAGAGCCACACACACACAGAGCCACACACACACAGAGCCACACACACACAGAGCCACACACACACAGAGCCACACACACACAGAGCCACACACACACAGAGCCACACACACAGAGCCACACACACACAGAGCCCCACACACACAGAGCCACACACACACAGAGCCACACACACACAGAGCCACACACACACAGAGCCACACACACACACACACACACACACAGAGCCACACACACACAGAGACACACAGAGTCACACACACACAGACACACACACAGAGACACACACAGGGAACAGAGGCCTGAAAAAACTATCACAACGAGGGAACAGGGGGCAGGAAAGCAAGCACAACCAGGGGGCAGGAGAGCAAGCACAAACGGGGCAGGAGAGCAAGCACAGCCAGGGGGCAGGAGAGCAAGCACAACGAACGAGGGGGCAGGAGAGCAAGCACAAAGAACGAGGTGCAGGAGAGCAAGCACAACCAACGAGGGGGCAGGAGAGCAAGCACAAAGAACGAGGGGGCAGGAGAGCAAGCACAAAGAACGAGGGGGCAGGAGAGCAAGCACAAAGAACGAGGGGGCAGGAGAGCAAGCACAAAGAACGAGGGGGCAGGAGAGCAAGCACAAAGAACGAGGGGGCAGGAAAGCAAGAACAACGAGGGGGCAGACGCCAGAAAACGGACACAATCAGGGAACAGAGGCAAGAAAAGCGAGCACTCACCGGAGGACTCGGCAGCTTCTCTACTTCTTCCGGTGGGGTTCCAGCAGAAATGGCTCCCAAAAAAGCCCCGACATTTTAGGACCTGGGGGGCGTGTTTTTCATTCTCTCCTCTTCCCATTGGCTGGAATGTAAAATTCCAGCCAATTGGAAGAGGAGAGAAAGAAAATAGAAAGAACGTAAAAAACACCCCCCCCCCCACATCCGGGCTTGAACGGAGTGACGCCCCTCTCCTCCAATGGCTGGCCTCGGTTTAGGAAGCCAGCCAATGGAGAAGAGGGGCGGGTTCAACCCCCCATACTGTAAAACAAAATGTCTCACCAGCGAGACTGCGCAAGTGCAGCCTACGCAGGCCGAGACCTAAAAACGGTCAGTCCATGATCTAGTGCACTCACATCAGAAAATTGTTACTCTAAATTGCTGATTTAATCCTGCCTGCAAAGTGAACATGGCTCCCATCAATCGTTATTAACTCGCCTTATTGAAAACGTACTTATCCTGCTCCCTTCATAGACCTTAACAGATATCTGGTCCTCTTGGGACTAGACTACAGCAATATTACTGAGCATACAACAGTTTCAGAGATACAGACTCAAGTGGCCAGCATATACATTAACTGAATTAACATATACTCAACCACTACCATGATGTTGACCGATTGTACAACCTGCACAAGACCTTCTAGGGCAATTATCTTCAAAACCTTAATACATTAGCACCAACAATTTGAAATCAAGTACTATTGCTCAGATCAACTACACTGAACTCTGATTAGAAAAAAATATATGAACGAGGCCAGCCACTAGTCATTCCCTTCATGACATGCTTACTCAAACATTGAGAACACAACGAATTTGCCAAATGTTCATGAATTACCTGAAATGGAATGAGCCCTATTTAGACAGGTGCTGCTGACTACACTGTCACAGAGGTATTACCCACCCCTCCTTCATACCCCTCCATTGGCAGGACTGATTATTCTTCTTGCATCTGGTTTATCAAGCTAAACTCATGCCACCAAGCACACAACCCACCCAAGAGAAGTTCAAGTCATCCACTAGACACTAATTCAGCGATCCTATGGGTCTTACAGTGCTCCAATTATTGTGAATGTTAACTGGCAGTTGTATACCACACAATCTGCTGCTATAGTGGCATCTCTGTGCCCTTTGCTAGGCTAAAGAGAGACTTTGAAAATATTTCGACAGTAGACAAGCAACTACTCTGGTTTTGTGGACACTGTCAATCTCAAAAATCACAAATGCGCATTAGAGCAAAGGAAGGAAATGTACATCTCTCTCCTATTTTTCAAAATAAAAACTTACATAACTTAGAGAAAGGCACTCACTGTATTCCATAGAATTTACTTACAAAAGTGTCTAAATATTGATACTGTAATCACAGATGGGAAAGCCTCAGGAACCTGAGCTCTAATTTTGCATAAACTAAGTTGTAAAAATCTGGCTGCATGGTAAAGTTCCAGATTAACATGAATATGAAAATGTCTTTCCAAATACAGAAGGCAACAATGACCCAGCAACTGATCCAGAGGTCAGAGATATGACAACCATTAAGGAGTGACTAGGAAATCGACAACAATCTCTAAATGTTGGACTAAAAACAAAATGGCTGTATTAATTCATACTTAAAATTATACCATTTAAACAAGGCTACAAAACACCAGCGAGTTGTATTTGGTACAAAAATACTGTTTCACATTGACAAACGTTTAAAAAAGGCCCCATAGTGTGTTTTGGACCATACATGGGTGAAAAACAGCAGATTGTAAACATACATCTGGATCCTCCACAACAGAGTGAAAATGTATCACATAAGCAGACTCTATTTCTCCCATTAACAATGACCGACAAAAAAGCTGCTCATTTCATTGCTGCTCATGTCCCTGAGTTGAGAGGATGATGGGAACGAGCTTTAGGCGAAACCCCAATTTAGCTCAATAATAAGGGCTGCCTGTCACGAAGGGGTTGACTATAATAGCTGAATAAAAAATTATTCGAAGTCACAGCAATATAAATTTGACTTGATATGACAAGAACCTTCTTAATATTCTCCAATACGAATTGTGCAACTGCCCCCCTCAAGTACAGAAAAAAAATATGCATTTTAGGAAGCGATGCAATTGCTACTCCTGCAGCACAAAAAATAAAAATATAACTTCCATAAATTGTGTTTTATTATCATTTTATCCTACATTACAATTGAAGTACATGCTCAAACAAGACACCTCAGAGTATTTTAAAGCAGAAACCCTTCTAGTCAATTTCTGTATATTCTGTAGTTTTTCTAATCTGCTCTCCCTGTGGTTGAGCAAAATCGAATTGCCTCTCACATTTTAAGACAGCTCTGTGAAGGTGATAATAGAGCTGCTCCCTGATGTCATGAGGCAGAAAATGGCATATGGGGCTAGAAAGAAATAATACAAGCATTTGCAATGCAATAGGTGTCGCATTTACGCTACTTTGAGCTATTGGTATTGTAAATGACAATGCCCTTTATTTATGTTTTTAAAACCAAAACATAAATAAAAGGCATTGTCATTTAAAATGCCAATAGCTCAAACTTGCGTAAATGCGAAACCAATTGCATTGCAGATGCTTGTGATCTGGTGGTTTCCAGACAGACTATCGGTGCCTGCCACGAAATGCCTCTGTGAACTGGCACTGCTAAGCGATATATTGTTCCCTAAAAATGACGTGCTCTTGCTAACCTTTAGGGAGAGGGGTGAGGATCAGAATCAGAAGCACACACCCAGGAGCAGTCAAAAGAACAAGGGCCCTGGTACTTACTGTTTTAAAAAAGTACGTTGAATATGCTTTTCTAGGGGTTGAAGGGTGTAGCGGGCGGCGGTGTAAGGAATGGGACAGACATACTTGGACCTCGAGGGTGAAAGGCCACGCATGGACGGGTCCGATGGGAGAGCTGTAGCAAATGTTGGCTATTAGCCCAAACCTGCCTAGCTAGAATGTAAGGTTGGCAGCCACCAATTGTGTGTTAACGGGGAAGAGTGTGTCATAATTTACACTGTCACACTAAAAAGTACATAACAAGAGGTACACATCTGTAGGAGCATGTGCTGTGTCCAAGTCATGCAGGAGGCTGTAGCAGATGCATCCTTCATCCTAACTATCCGAAGAGCAGCAGACAATGTACTATGGTCCTTATAGAACGTATCATAAAAATACAGTGTTCTAAGAAAAAAATCAATGGGAGTTCAGGTAGGTGGTGATGCATTGGGTGCACATATCAGGATGATGAATATTATTATCTTGTAACACCTCTACTTCAATAATAGACACCAATGTGCTATTAAACCACTTCTGTATGGCTGCACATTTTAGGATCATGGAGGTGACGCATCTTGTGTACAGACAGTAAAAGGTTTGAGAATAAATAAAAACAAATCTAAAATAAAACCATAAATGAAAATGAATAGGTATGCACTAAAATATTTTAACTGTGCTGCCGGTACCTGGGCTTTGTACCCAAATAATACGATCAACACATATCTGCAAGCCTTGAACCTCTCCACTTCCTCCTAATGCCTCCCCTCCCCCCCAAAAAAAACCAAAAAAAAAACCCAGGGTAAACGTCTGTAGGAGCTACATTGGATGTAACGAAAGAAAATAACACATGAAAATAATAAATAGCGCCCAGCAGTTCATGGATGCATATACTGTCCCGGCCTCTTTGAGAAACAACCCAAGTCAACATTTCGATTCTACCGGCAGCCACGCCCACGCTACGAAAAGGAATCGATCGCAGGCTCCTGAAGATGTCCTTAAAATGCTGTTTAAAATGTTTGAGACCTGAGAAGAAGTCACCAAGAGAAAAGGCACGCACAGTTTATTGTAACCTTTTGCACAAGTCTATTGAAAACTCAGTCGAAGTGAACAGAAGCACACACACAGAGCAGAAACAAATAAGATATACGTGGTTCCTGTGATATTTTAGTAGCAGTGCAGCCGGCTTACAATGGAGAAACAAAGAAAGTCATTATGACAGCATGCCGACAAGCGCCCCTCATAGAGCTGAAATAATGTAATACCAGCACTGTTCCACGAGTCATCTGCATCGGTAAACGTCAAGAAAATCGTTTCCTACATATGCATCCCATGTACAACTTTCTCCCCATCTTGCAAACATCTAGATGTGCAGAAAGTTGTACATGGGATGCACGTGTAAGAAACGACCAATACAAAACGCAGGCGATACTAATCGCAATATATATGGCGTTACACATAGTTCTGCCAACATGGCACATTGGCCGCTATAGGCGCTTTTCTCGTTAGCATTATGATTACGATGGGATGTGCCACGTCAATAACAGGTAAATGTCCTTATAGTGACAGGTCAAAAAAGTGCACAGAAAACTGACTCCTCCCTACAGCTTGTCCCGTGCCCTAATTCCCCTTCTCTATACGCAGCCAGTTTGAAGCAACACGCTGAAGGTCTTGTGCAGCACCAGTTTACATTTGTGAGCCATCAATATATCCCACGCTAACAAAGAATAAACAGCGTTGGTTTAGGCACAGCATATTTATCAAAATATTGAAATAGTTAGCTTAGGTACTAGTACAGTAAGTCAGTTGTTTTCTACTTAGCGTCTTACCGTTAATGGTGGTGGGCCGGCCGATGGGGACACACACTGCCTGCACTGCCTTTGCTCAGCCTCGGTTTAATAACGGATTCGTTCAATTAGGCGGGGGCCTGGTGCTGTTTGCTACCAGACAGTCACAGACTCACAGTAGTACTGTACTACTGGCTGATCGATGCGGCGATGCCTGCACATGCTGCCCAAGGTCGTCACGCTGAGGATCGCTGGGCGCGAAACAGCGCAGCGGGAGCGCACGTCGCCGTGAGCATGCACATCGGATCGCCGGAGAAGACACGCAGACCTCCGAGGCTGCCTGCTGCCTACACTGACCCGCTGCAGAGGAATAGAGACACGCGGAAAGAGCCAGGTGAGTGGGTGGGGGGGCAGAGAGGGGGGGGAGAAGGTGTGTGTGTGTGTGTGTCAGCGTGTGTGCACGCGCGTGTGCTTCCGTGTGGCTGTGTGCGTGCATGATTGTGAGAGGCTGCCGCTGTGAATGTGGAGCAAAAGATGTGCACGGCTGGGGGGGGGGTGCGCGCGCGTCCACGATGTGCAATCGGCGCTCGTGCACGATGTGCAATTGGCGCTCGTGCACCAATCTATCTCCCTTGAGGAGCAACTCAATCACAATAGGTCGAGAGAGCTCGACCTAAAAATAGGCCTGCACAACAATATAAAAGTGCCCCCCCCTATTAGCGAACCAGATATCTAAATAAGCTAAAGCTTTGTAAATCAGGCTAGTTTAAAAAAAAAACACGCCCCATTGCAGTTTGCAAGGTATACGAGATTGCATGCACCTGTGTTTGCTGTAGCCCGTGCCTGAGTGTGGCAATATCAGGGAAATCAAATAAACATCCCACCTGGCCGTAAAACAGGCTAACAAAAGTGCTAAAAAAACGGGAAACCCCATTCTATCAGACCCGCCCCTTGGACACTGCCCGGTTGCGCTACAGGGAGGTCCGACACTGTTTCTTTCCCTGTTGCATCCAGTGAGCAAATTGCAAATTTTCCTTTTCATGGGGGATCATTCATTCATTCATTTTCATAGGGGGTCCTTGCAAATGACGGACACAAAACGGATGGGCAATTTAGTACCTGTGGTGAGTGCCTAATTTGTGACGGTGACTGCACAAAAAGCCCAGTGATATGCGTGGAAAGTGAGACTCTGGCACATGCCTTTATTTTCTGGAGTGCTGAGGCTCCAGGCCTGGTTTTCTCACACTTCCCTCCAGTGCCTATGAGTTGTTAGACTTCGGGTGAAGCTGTTTACTTCACTCTGCTGTCATAGAGCCATTGCCTTGAGTAAAGAGGTTGCATGGAGGCATGGGGTGGATGGGTCTGTTTCCTTAATAATCCTGACAACTCCCTGATCATGGACCCTCTGTAGAAGCCCCCTTTCACCCTGACACCTCGGTGATTACCTCGAGTAGCGAAACCCCGCGAGGGGAAGAGAAAAGTTAGGGGATTCCCCAGGAACCGAACCCTGGGTAATGTTACTAGCGGATAATAAAAGGTTGACACCCTTTATTTTTGTTGGATGCTCAAAACTGCAAATGCATTCATCTATTTATTTATCTAAAAATCATGTTTGCTTTGAATATTTATCTTTGACTTTTTCACCCATCTCGTCCTTCCTTCCACCAAATAACCCCTCACACAGCCACACCGTCAGCACAGTGTTTCCAGAAAACAAAGCCTCCGATTCCCGTTCAGATGCCCGCATGGTTAATCTCCCATATAAATTCAAATTCGTGGAGAAACGCGAAGTCCCTGCCAGGCGTGGCCGGCATTCTAGAGAAATACGGGACCTGAGTGAGAGGTCGCATTGTTGTGAAAGGCTGCAGGGCCTGGGAAGGAACACGCTGAACTGTTTAGCATACCAGTGACTCTTTCCCAGCCCTGCTAGCCTACCAACTGAGCGAACCCTACTCTTGCCATCGGAAATTCGCTTACAAGTTTATGTTTCTTCACGGGAGGTGCTCAAATATAGCTCTGTAATTATCCTCTAAATAGCGTGTTGGGTGGAAGGGAGGCGCTGGCACAGGCCTGCAACAAAGCCCAGAGAAAATGTCCGCCTTACCGATGCAGTGGGTGCCCTGGGTGCTGAGCCAAAATCCGTTGTTGCAGACGCAGGTGTAGCTCCCCTGGTGGGGCACGCACCGGCCCGGGCCGCATATCTGGGGGTTCAGCTCGCAGACGTTGGTCTCTGAAACAAAGCAGGAGAGACAGGAAGTGTGGGGTTACTGGACGTTGTTAGTCCGCAGGGCACACAAAAAGACGTCACCTTGGCGTGGAGGAGGAAGGCCCAAGCGTGGTGGCTGGCCTCTGCCCTCACAAGCCAGACATCACTTGTTAGTCGGCGAGCCCGCGGGCCGCCTTCCTACTGAGCGACAGGTTGAGGAGCACTTGCTGCCCAAGGTCGTCACGCTGAGGATCGCTGGGCGCAAAACAGCGCAGCGGGAGCGCACGTCGCCGTGAGCGTGCACATCGGATCGCCGGAGAAGACACGCAGACCTCCGAGGCTGCCTGCTGCCTACACTGACCCGCTGCAGAGGAAGAGGGACACGCGGAAAGAGCCAGGTGAGTGGGTGGGGGGGCAGAGAGGGGGGGAGAATGTGTACGTGTGTGTGTGTGTCAGCGCGTGTGCTTCCGTGTGGCTGTGTGCGTGCGTGATTGTGAGAGGCTGCCGCTGTGAATGTGGAGCTAAAGATGTGGACGGCTGGGGGGGGAGGGGCGCGCGCGTCCACGATGTGCAATCGGCGCTCGTGCACAATGTGCAATCGGCGCTCGTGCACCAATCTATCTTCCTTGAGGAGCAACTCAATCACAATAGGTCGAGAGAGCTCGACCTAAAAATATGATGCTGCTTTGCTCTCCTCATTTCAAGCAATGCAGCAGAGCAACTTCACTTCCTACATTGCATTGCTGAAGTCTTTGTAAATCTGGACCTTATTGACAGCCTGCTTTTCATGAATCCGCCCCTCATGACTACACCTCCTTTTCACTGCCACACCTTGAGCCACAATTGATGGGTTCCTAGAGTAAAGTTTTTCGAATTCCAGCACTGCTGGAATGATCACACAAAGGGCAGTAGTGAGGCTGGACAACCATTTCAAGCCTGCCTCGCTTCAATCCTGTATTTTTCCCAGCATGCCCAGCGCCAGAAGCCCAGATGAAATCAGCAAGAACGCAGAAAAATGTCCACTTTGCGATTCTTCCAGAATGCAGCACACCAGAGAAGATCAATATTTCTTGAACACCATTTAAAAAGGTGAGCAGCCAGAATGTTGATCTTTTCGTTCCTAAACCCCTACACCTGCCTCACCCCCGCCCCACATCTTGCCTTCCTTTGAAGCTGGATCACACACTGCACATGGACAGAAAGAGGAAAAAAGAAGCCAAACAGAGACTACTGCCGGAGAGGAGTCCACTGCATCTATTTCTTCATTTTAGGTCTCGGTAAGTATTACTACCCCAGACACACTTCACCCCATCCCACTGCAAAATACATACTGCATCTTTTCTTTGTTCCGTGATGCAGCACCTGCTTGGCATGTGGCCCGATTCCAAGGATATTTTTTCTGACTCTAAGGGCTTGGATAAAGGTAACCTTACAATCACACAAACCCCAGCCTTGTTTTCAGTGTAGAATTTTGTCAAACAACCAATCATTTCTTTTCTTTTTTCAAAACTGCATCCTTGTGAAAGAGTGGCAGACCTCCTCTCACCGTAATATAACCTTTGATACACACATTCAAAAATAGAAACTAAATTTTTCTAAAAAAATAGAGATACCACAAAACCAAACCTAGAAATCCACAACATTCTATTTCAAATAACATTGGCGCCGGTGGACGAATCTTCGCGGAATTCTCCCAGAAGATGGCCTGCTCCACTCTGCTTCTTCCCTGAAAAGTTTGGGGTTGATTCGTCAAGCGGGGGCTGAGATAAAAACGGGGTCCCAAAACGTGTTTTCCCCATGCAATTCTCCATAGGACCTTTAGCCGGGGCTACAGCCCGAACGGCTGAACGGAATTACATCAAATTTGGCAAAAAGGTAGAGTTCGGTTCGCAGATCACCCTTTTTGTAAAATGGTGTAAATTCGTTCAGTAGTTCCTGAGAAAATCAAAAGTAAAATCATAAGTATATCTTGAGGAGCTTACCGTACGCGTACGGTAAGCGTATGGTAAAGCGTACCATTACGAGCACGAGCTGCATACTCATTGGCTGTCAACTGTCTGTCAACACTCCAAACCAGGAAGTGTTGGCAGCCATCTTGAGCCTTGGTAGAACCGAGGCACAAGAAAGCAGTGAAACAAACGTACAAAACATGCAAAGGGGGCAGGGTAGAAACATCCTGACCCCCTAGGCCTGCCCAGGGGGTCCCACAAGGACCCCCAAGGCCCATAAATTATTTTTTTTTATTTTAAATCAAACAAAAAAATTCTGGTCTGCTTTTTTTTAATTAGCCCCCCGGGAGACCAAATCTCCGGGGCATTATGGAAAAAGTATGGGGGGGTCCAATCCCCCCCACACTGCCCCGGGGACCGCCACCCCCCAGGGCAAAGTAATTATGCTAGCGGGGCATTAATATTTAAAACAGAGGGGTCCGTGATAGACCCCCCAGCCCCGGGGACCGCCATCCCCGGGCCTTTACAATTGTTGCCCTCGATGGCCCTGGGGACTGCCACCTCCCAGGGCTGGCTCCTGCAGTGTTCTGGGGTGCCTACCCCTGGGACACTGCTGGTTGCTATGGTAGGGCGGGAACCTCGCGGCTCCTACCCTACCACAGCAAACTGTTTTCCTATTTAAAAGAGAGAGCAAGAAACCTGCTCTCTCTTTCAAGTAGGAAAGCAGATTGCTTTCCGTCAGAGAGAGCAGCATGTAAGCTGCTCTCTCTGACGAAAAGCAATGCCGGCTCCCGAAGGACACGGGGAGCCGGCTGGGACCGTCGGGTCATTGGGGCTCCCCCCCATGGTCCCAAACATTGTATTTTGCCCTGAGGGATGGGGTCCCGGGGATTATAAAAAATTAGTAATACCGGCAATTTTTTTTTTTTTTATGGTAGATTCACCTGCGCGTACCATGCACGTACGGACGACGTACGGTGCAAAGTCTGTAAGTCGTCTAGTAAGCGTACCTAAGCAAGAATAATAAAAATATTTTTCAGATATTTATGAAGTGTATGTGTTTAGATGTTGGTGGCTCTAATAAGAGCCCTTGTGTTTATTGGGAGATTTTAGTACCTATAAGTAAGTACCGATGCAGAGTCTTAAGTTCAAGAGGAAGACTCTGTTGCCCTCATCTGTAAAATGTACACCATCTCTTTATAGATGCCATCCATATTGAAGCGCAGATTGTTATGGTAAATGGACCCCATTCTATAGTCTCGGAGAAAAGCAGAAACGGATTTATTCACATGTTTCCTAGCTTTCTCAATCTGTGTACAAATTTGGTTGGACCAGTTCCATTTCTGCCTTTGGCATATGTTAGAATAAACAAAGGCAGTTCGGGGGAAAAGTGACATCAATTCTCCAAAGGTGTGTTACATAAGCATTTCCAGACCTACCCCAGTCAAAGTGCCTAGATCATTGCCACCACAGTGCACAATTATGAGGTAATGGTGTTGTAGATGCAAAAAGGATTTCACCAACAGCATCAATTGGTGCCATTTTAACCCTCTCTGTCCAATCCATTTAATGTGTACATTTGGTAAACCTAGGTCTTTGTGAATTTCTTTCTGTTGTGCGTACCTTTGGCTCCAGAAAATATAGCTGTGTCCTACAATCCACACTATAAACATTTTGAAGAGAGGTCTGGATGCACTCAGTTGGTCTTTGTAAATGAAATGGCAGTTTGAAAACTAAGACATTGAAAATCATTATAAAACTCCCTAACCAACACTAGTGAATGTGTGTCTTTCTGGAAAATAAATATTTTTAATATATGTATATCTAAAGGTTGATGGACGAATAAATGGGTAAATAAGTGTCTAAATGGATGGTTTTTTTGTAAAATTGGTTGTATAACTGACTTATTAAGTATATCTTAGTGAATACATGTATTAGCCAGTAATGTTTAAATATGTAAATATCTGTATCAGTGTCTCACTTTGTGTATAAGTGGCTGCATGGGTTGGTGAGTAGCTACATGAGTGTCTATATGGGTTATTAGTTGGTTTTTTGAGTATCAGAATGAGTGTCTGTATGGTTTGGTGGGGGATAATACTTAGCGCACAGATGTATGAATGACTGACTCACTGTTTGTATGTGTTTTGAAGACAGAATGTGTGCAGGACTGTATGGGTGGATGAGTGTGTGTATGGGTGTGTTAGTGAGTGAATGACTGTCTCAATAGTATCTTTATGAGTAACTACATATGTTTCAAACAAGTATATGTGAGTATTGATGTATATCAGTGAGTATATGTGAGAGTGAGAGATTGGAAGAGTTCCTGTATAAATAATTATGTGTTTCTATAAGTGTTTGTTTAAGAGAGTAAGTATGTGTACGTTTCTGTAGCAGTAAGTGTAGTGGTGTGTGTATAGCTGTATATGCAAGTAAATGGATGTTTGATAGTTTATTTCCATGTGTGAGTATGTGTGTGAGTAACTCTATGGATGAGTATCGGTGTATAACAGGATGTAAAGGTGTATGAGTACATATGATGAGTGAGTACATGTATGAGTGACTATATAGAACTGTTGGTGAATGAGTGGATGTGTATGTAGATGTTGGAATTACTGGATAGGTTGTTGTAACTGGTATTGGTATCTTTATTGTGGGTTTGCTTAAATCCAAGGGATTTGCAGTAATCATGGTAACTGTTGATATGTTTTCCAAGATGGCCCATTGTTCTGCCATCAATGAAATACTAACAGCATCATATATTGCACAACGGTTTGTCTCTGATATCTTTCGCTTGGATGGACTCCTGTCAATCATCATTTCTGATAGAGGTCCACAATATATTTTCAAGTTTCGGAAAACTGTCTGTGCTGCCCTTGGGAGTTCCAAAGCTTTATCTTCAGGTTTCCATTCTCAGACAAATGGTCTAACAAAAAATGCTTTGGTACAATACCTACGATAATATTGTAAGGCCTCTTATAATTGGGTTTCTTTATTGCCCAATGCTGAATTTGCATACAACAACAGTACACAAAGTGCCACTGGAGTTTCCCCCATTTATTAAAAGCAAGGTCATCATCCTAGAATGAGTTCTGAAATGATTGCTACTGACTCTCTGGTGTCGGTACAAAAGGGGCTCTCCACCCCACTGGAGTCAAGCTATACAGGCTGAATGAAGGCTGATAGCCAGAAACCGGTCCTTGGATGCTTGATTCCGGTCTGGGAAAGACATGGCTTTTTTAGTTCGGACTGGACTGTTCCCATGAGGCACAGGGTCAGAGCTGATTTGCATATAGCCAGTGTCTAACCCAGGGTGGTGTGGAGTGCAAACAAACGATGGATTTAGGCCCAGATCCTTGTACTGGGTGAATGTATGACATTGTTCTACATTCTGTCCATCAACTGTGTTTTTTGCAATTTTCACCCCGAGTGGGCTGGGTATGCTCAGACGTGAGTCCCAGGCTCTCCACACCACTGGAGTCAAGCTATCCAGGCTGAATGAAGGCTGATAGCCAGAAACCGGTCCTTGGATGCTTGATTCCGGTCTGGGAAAGACATGGCTTGGTAGTTCGGACTGGACTGTTCCCATGAGGCACAGGTCAGAGCTGATTTACATATAGCCAGTGTCTAACCCAGGGTGGTGTGGAGTGCAAAAAAACGATGGATTTAGGCCCAGATCCTTGTACTGGGGTGAATGTATGACATTGTTCTACATTCTGTCCATCAACTGTGTTTTTTGCAATTTTCACCCCGAGTGGGCTGGGTATGCTCAGAAGTGAGTCCCAGGCTCTCCACACCACTGGAGTCAAGCTATCCAGGCTGAATGAAGGCTGATAGCCAGAAACCGGTCCTTGGATGCTTGATTCCGGTCTGGGAAAGACATGGCTTTTTTAGTTCGGACTGGACTGTTCCCATGAGGCACAGGGTCAGAGCTGATTTGCATATAGCCAGTGTCTAACCCAGGGTGGTGTGGAGTGCAAAAAAACGATGGATTTAGGCCCAGATCCTTGTACTGGGGTGAATGTATGACATTGTTCTACATTCTGTCCATCAACTGTGTTTTTTGCAATTTTCACCCCGAGTGGGCTGGGTATGCTCAGACGTGAGTCCCAGGCTCTCCACACCACTGGAGTCAAGCTATCCAGGCTGAATGAAGGCTGATAGCCAGAAACCGGTCCTTGGATGCTTGATTCCGGTCTGGGAAAGACATGGCTTGGTAGTTCGGACTGGACTGTTCCCATGAGGCACAGGGTCAGAGCTGATTTGCATATAGCCAGTGTCTAACCCAGGGTGGTGTGGAGTGCAAAAAAACGATGGATTTAGGCCCAGATCCTTGTACTGGGGTGAATGTATGACATTGTTCTACATTCTGTCCATCAACTGTGTTTTTTGCAATTTTCACCCCGAGTGGGCTGGGTATGCTCAGAAGTGAGTCCCAGACTCTCCACACCACTGGAGTCAAGCTATCCAGGCTGAATGAAGGCTGATAGCCAGAAACCGGTCCTTGGATGCTTGATTCCGGTCTGGGAAAGACATGGCTTGGTAGTTCGGACTGGACTGTTCCCATGAGGCACAGGGTCAGAGCTGATTTGCATATAGCCAGTGTCTAACCCAGGGTGGTGTGGAGTGCAAAAAAACGATGGATTTAGGCCCAGATCCTTGTACTGGGGTGAATGTATGACATTGTTCTACATTCTGTCCATCAATTGTGTTTTTTGCAACTCTCTGGTGTCAGCAGCCTCTGCATTTTTGAAGCATCTAGTGTCAGTAAGAGATACTGTTAGATGGAGCCTGTCTTTTGGCCAGAGACAATATGAAAACACAGGCAGACAAGTACTGTCGACCTGCCCCTAGTTACTCTGTGGGAGATATGGTTTGACTGTTGTTAGAAATTGGGTCTCTAGTTGGCAGAAGTATGCACCCTGTCCAAATAGGGACCACAATTATAGTCAGGGTAAGTCACAACACAACCTAAATTATCCTGTGCCCACCCTTTTGTAGCTTGGCAGAGAGCACGCAGGCTTAACTTAGAAGTCAACGTGTAAAGTTTGTGCAATAACTTATACAGCAACACAGTGAAAACACAAAAAGACTCCACAATAGTTTAGAAAAATAAAGTATGAATTTAATATTAAAACAAGACAAAAATGACATAAATCCAATCTGTAGAAGTTGAGATATTGAATTTCAAACAAATAGATGCAGTAAAGTTCTTAAAATTAAGTAGCGCTGAAAGGTTACTTTAGGTCGAGCTGGACCAGAGTAAAGTTAAAGTTCGGGCCGATCACAAAAGAGTGCCAGACGGCTACAAGACTCACGCAGGACCCCACTGAACAAAGTACCTTTGATGGTGACAAACAGAGAGATGCATCGATCTTCTCCACACAGTGAAGGCGATGCGTCAGTTCTGAACACAGGTGCCGGAGTCAAGCGATGCCCCAGCTCCTGCCATGCAGTCGAGGAGATGCGTTGATCTAACCAAGCTGCAACAGTGGTGATACATTGTCCAATGTGTCAATCTCTGGATGCAAAGCTACTGCAACCAGGTTGATGTGTCGGTTTTGCTCCACGCAGACAGGAGATGCATTTAAATCCATGTTGCAAGTATCTTGGGCACTTCCAGTGAGCCAGGCACAGGAGCAGGGGTAGAGACATTGATATCCCTGAGTCTCAAACAACAGGAGGCAAGCCAACAAGTCCTTTGAGATCACTTGGAATAAGGGCAGAGTCCAGCTTTCTTCAGCAGAGTCAGAGAGCAGCAGACAGCAGGCAGCAGGCAGCAGGGACACAAACAGAATAGCAGGTCTTCCAGATCAGGAGTCCAGTTGAGGCCTTTGAGAAGCACAGCAGCTCTTCTGACAGAGGTTCAGGTGTAGGTCCAGAAGTGTTTGATTTGTTGTAATCAGAGACCCAGTACTTATACCCAAACATGCATTGAAGTGGGGGTGACTTCAAGGAATGGCTTTAATGTGCACCAGTATGCCTTTTAACCAGGTCCTGTCTGCCAGGCTATCTGTGAGGGGTGATCAGTCCTTGGTGTGGGGTCAGGACACTACCCTTTGAAGTGTAAGTGTGAGCCCCTTCCTGCCCAGGAAGGGCCATCAGAATGCAGATGTATGTAGATGGGTACTCAGCCACACCTAGCCTTCCTGTGTATGTGGCTGTCTGGTGGGAATGCACAAAATGTAACTGTCACCCAGCCCAGACGTATATTGGAGACAGGCTGCATGGCACATAAAGCAGAAAGAGCAAAGAAATGTCGACTTTCTAAAAGTGACATTACTAAAATAGTAATGTTAAATCCAACTTTGTCAATAAAGAGGATTTATTATTACCATTTCGAAGCTATGAAACATGAAGCAGCTACTCCTTTCTAATCAGGAATTACAGCTTAAGAGTATTTTAAGGAATTCCCAATGTTAGCTTATGAGAGGAGGAGGCCTCACAGCAGTGAAGAATGAATTTAACAGTCTGTCACTACCAGGAGAGGTAAAACAGAAAAGTGTGTCTCCTGCCTTTTAGTTACGCAGCACCTTGCCCTAAGGGCTTCCTAGGGCCTAACTTGGGGGTGACTTAGGTGTAATAAAAAGGGAGTTTAAGGTTTGGCAAGTCGTTTTAAATGACAAGTCAAAGTGGCAGTAAACTGCACACACAGGCCCTGCAGTGGCAGGCTTGAGACAAGGTTAGCAGGCTACTTAGGTGGGTGGCACAAGCAGTGCTGTAGGTCGACTAGTAGCATTTAATTTACAGGCTCTAGGGCACATGTAATGCACTTTACTAGGTACATACGAGTAAATATGCCAATTTCGTATGAACCAATGCTACCATATTTTAGGGAGAGAGCACATGCACTTTAGCACTGGTTAGCAGTGCTTAAGTGCTCAGAGTCCTACTGCCAGCAAAAACAAGGTCAGAACAATGGGAAGAGGAAGGCAAAATGTTTCGGGGAGACCCTGCAGAAAGGGCCAGGTCCAACAGCTGTCTATTAATTTTTTGCTACTCCATAGTCCACGTCTTTTGAGTCCTTTTTCTAAATGTGGTTCCCGTTTTTTTGGTCCTTTTTCTATTGTTCAACTTGATCATCTTGTGGCTACCCAGATTCAATTGCCTCCTTCCCGGAGAGTTTGTCCCGTATTCCATGTTTCGCCGTTGAATCCCTATGTACCTGATCACTTTTCTACATTGGTCCACCTCCTCCCACAGTGTTAGTTCAAGGTGTTCCTGAGTTTGAGGTCTCCGACATTTGTGATTACTGCATATATTGAAAGAAATTACTGTTTTTTATGCTTTGGGTCCCTCTTTCAGTGCACAATCGTGGAAACTAGCTGCTGCTGTCCATGCCCCTTGGTTGATATGCCTGTTTAGGTAGGGGGGAGAACTCATCTAAAAAGGCAAGTAGCTAGGGAGTTGTAGACAGGCCTGCCTGGTGGCTTAAGTGTTCTACCATATTGCTACATGGGCTCCTAGTCAATTCTGTGGCAAGGCTGAGAGGAAGTGCTGCAATAGGAGATAGGGAACTGCAAGAAAATGGTTAGAGTTTAGTGACAGAATGTCTCCAGTCACTGGTTAGTGCACAGGATAAATGTGGCACTTCAACCACTACCACCTCAGAATATTACTGAACCTGGGAAGACTCCGCTTGAAGAAGATTTCCCTGCTGGAAGATGGCTCCTTTTAGTAGAAGAGGACTCAATCAAGGAGTCAAAGTCTCCTGACTCCTGCTGGTACCCAAGGACTGCAACTGATCTCCAAAGGTCAAATAGTTGGCCTCCTGTGTGCCTGTTTCAGAGAAACAAGAAGCAGAAGGACTCCTAATTCCACCATTGAACTACTTTGGGCTACCCACAAAATCTGAATGTAAAGTTAGTCAAACGTATGGACTTACGTGTCTCCACCCCCTGAAAAAGGAGGTGGAGCCAAACTTAATAATAATTTGTAAAGCGCGACTTATCAACTCTAAGGGTATCCGGGCGCTGGGGGGGCGCCGGGGAGAGTAAGTGAGTTATTGCCCAGAGTCACATGAAGCTGAGCTGAGCAGCCATCGGCGATCGAACCGTGAGCCCTGCGCTCTGGAATCAGCCGCTCTGGCCACTGTGCCACACTTCTCTCTAAACTTATGAGTGTACGTTACAACTGCCAAAATGAAACAGTAGTAAGTCCAACATCACACACAACCAGCAACTGATACTGCACCACCCTGGCATTGAAAATAATTGAAGTAGGGAATTCAAATCAAACCTCGAAGGAAATAATAGTAAACTAAATGTTTTACAATCATCAGAAATGCAAATAAATAAAGAATAATAATTAAATATATATAAAATAAAACATATTTATTTAATTATTTTAAAAAATACAATCCTTTTTTGTTTTAAAATTGATGCCCTATTAATATTTATTAAAATATAATTAAATAACTTTCATTAACTCTACACATAACTTTAAATAATTAATAATGCATAATATTTTTTTTCTTTAGGTGGGAATTTATTTTTTTCAGTTAATCTTCTGTAAAATCTTTTTTATTTCATTTAATATGTTTTAATAATTAAAGGTTTAATTCAAAATTTAGTTTATAGTGATGTAGCATGTTTTCCTTTTGTTCTGCATTTAATATAATTATATAAAGTTTATTAACAATAATTCTTCACATAATTCTTTTTTACTACCTTCTTTCAAGTTTTATAAACATTGTTAGTCTTCCCTATAGTTTACCATACGGAGATCAGAGATCTATGTATGATGAAGTATAGTGAAACGTAAAATAGCTCCTTAGTAACTTTAGAAGTGCAGTTTCTGAATAGGAATGGACTTACTCCTTTGTGGGAGAATAGAACCCCCCCCCCACCTCTTCTTAAACCTTCCTAAACCTCTCCATAATCCCCCTTAAAACACTCGCATTTAGTAGTATATATGTCTCTTCTTACATCCATTCCCCCTGATCCCCCCCCATATTAAGGCTAAGTAGTAAACAAAAATGTGTGCGAATCTCCCAATGGACAAGGTAATAAGTGTAGGTGGTGATTTAAACTCATGGGTTTGTAAATAGCATTTTGTAGTACACTAGAAGTACTATCGTAGCAACACTAAAACTACTACAAAATACATTGTGTAAATAGGCCCTTGTGAGAAAGTACCTCTTTATATGTGGTGACCCTAATTTTTTGGTGCACTGATGCTGATGACTTTGTTTTACTCTGTACCTTGGGACACTGCTAAACAGGCCCCAGTGCATGTGCTCTGACCCCTAACACATGTCAACATGGTCTTATTCCTAACTGGTCTATTTAACATACCTACAAGGCCAAAGCATATGGTGCACCAAAACACACCTATGGGATGAAAAGCACATTTCATCATGGACTACAGCACTGCTATGCCATCCAATAGTGTGACAAGACAAACATGACTCCAGATCTACCACTGTAGCCTCCCTGCTGCAGTTTTAAAACTTAGACGCAACCTGTCAAAATGACACTCTTTTGGGGGCGTGGCTTGGCGGCGATGTGAGCGGACGTGTGCCTGCGGAGCTCCCGCTGCCGTTGGGCCTATCATCAGCTATTAAGGCGGATTTCGGGGGTCCGGATTCACCACCCTCCTCCCTGGTACCCCTGACCAGCTGGGCACCGCATCTGGCCGCAGGAAACCTCTGCGATCCGCCTGTGCGCCGGCGGGAACGGGCGGCCGACTCCCTGAGAGGAAGTTCACCGGGTCCGTCCGCCATCTTGGGTCCGCGGAGGAGGCGACCCGCAGCGGTGCTTTGGAGGCCCTGAGGCTGCCGGCGATCCCTACCCGGAGCGACCCCCGCCCTTCCCGCACTGCCTCTCAGCGGCGATCTCACCTGTGCCGCAGCGGTAAGGAGGGGTGACGGAGAGGGGGCCCCGGAGCGGCTTGCGGTTCTGAGGCAACCATCCCCCGCGCTGCAAAGAGTGGGGCGGTGAAGCGGCGGAATCTGGACTCAGGCCCCAGGGTGGGTCGGAGACTTTGCTAGCCTCCAGCGGACTGCCTGGAGAGCCCGGCCCTGCAGAGCCGAGGCGGGAAGCGGAGGGGACGACCAGTACGGCGGACTACGGCTGGGGGTGCCCCCGGGGCACTTTGGAGAGCGGACGTCGCCTGCCTTCAGGGAGGCGCCGGATCAGCGCGCTTTCGCGGCGGTTCTTCCCTAGGAGGTGAAAGCGGGCCTGGGGCAACTGTGTGTGTCCCTTCCTGGTGCTGGCCCCCTCTGGAGGACTAGGAGCCCCCGCTGGAGGAACGCGAGGGGACCTGCTGCTAGACCTGCTGCTATACCTGGCTGGACGTGCATAGGGGGCGGAGAAGCTGTGGCCTAGGGCTCCCTGGACTGTCTGCTGTGCCACGTGGGGTGTGCTGTTGCGAGGCCGGGGCCCCTGAGTGCGAGTCTGTGCGCGGGTGCCTTCTGCCGCCTCCCTTTGCGCTTTGCGCTTTCGCCCGAGCAGCCTGCGGCGGACGAGGCCCCTGACGCGGCTTGGAAGACGCCCTGTAGCCCACGCAAAGGATGACGCGCACGAACAGGACCAACAGGGCGGACTCTGCACCGGCCTCCAAGGGAAACCCGGTGACGGCCATGTGGGGCAAAGCGGGAGCGCCGGCGGCCAGTGGTGGCCCACCTGCGGAGATTGCGGATTCCCCCCCGGTCACACAGGCGTTCATGGCCGCCTTCATGACCGACCTTAAGACGGAGATCGGGTCCCTGCGGTCGGAGGTCCACTCGTGTGTCACGGAACTTCGGAAAGACGTCACAGACTTGGGGGACCGTGTGGACAGCCTGGAGAGGACAGCGGACACGCGCACCGAGGACCAGGAACAACTATGGCAGCGTCTAACGGCCCTGGAGCAACAGAACATTGAACTCCAAATCAAGCAGGAGGATTTGGAGAACCGGGGCAGGCGGAACAACCTCCGCATCCGTGGCGTGCCGCTCGGAGAAGAAGGGGAGGACATGATGGACTTTGTGGCGCAACTCCTCCACGAGGTGCGGGGCGACGAGGACGTATCACCCCCCACACTGGACCGGGCTCATCGAGTGGCGGCGCCTGCAGGGAGATCGGGGCTCCTCCCTGACATCATCACGAGGGTGCATTTTTTTGTGGAGAAGGAGGAGATTTGGAAGCGTGCTAGGGACAAACCGGACCTGCAATACAAGGGCCACAGGATCCAGATCTTTCAGGATTTGGCGCCCAACACCTTGAAGAGGCGACGCGCTTTCCGCCCAGTGACGGAGAAACTGCGGTCCCTGAACATCTCGTATCAGTGGGGCCACCCCTTTGCACTTATCTTTCAATGGGAGGGTAGGCGTAAATCCCTGCGATCCTACGATGAGGCGGCGCGACTCCTCAACATTGCAGGCTCTCCACCGGGGACCCCCTCCAGGCGCCCTCCGAGCAAGAGGACACAGCTTACCCCGGACTGGACCACGGTGCCGAGGAGACAGCGTGCGACACCTGCTGACGTACCAACAACGAGCCAAGCCAGGCAGGAGGTCATTGCCCACATTAGAGCGCTGGAAGAGGCGGAGATCGACCGTGCAGACCGCTCGCCTACGGGACGGTCCTCCACACCGTGAGATGGACAGCATACCTAAGTCGCTCTACCTGAGGTACTGTTCTCTTATCCCCCTCCGGAGGGCGGGGATGGTTGTGGGACGGGAGGGGGGTGGCTTGGACTCCTGAACTCCTTTTGCCGGGCCTAGGAGGGTGGGGGCTCCATACCCTCTAGTGTTCCCGGCCAGCCATGTCCCACCGAGGCTGTCTCCTGGGGAGTGACATCCCGATGGACATTCAAACCCGAGGGTGTAGGATGCCCTACTGCGGAGACAGTGCACTTTGGCCCAGTTGGCCTAGTCTTTGCGGCCTAGGCCGTTGGTCCTTCAGATTGCTGAATGTTTGGCTTTCTTGTTCGACTTTCCTTTTTCTCTTTTTTCTATCTTTTCTTCCTTTCTCTGTTTGCTATGGGGGACAGGGGGTGGAGGTTGGGGCGGAGGGCGGGGGTGGGCCCTCTGGGTGGGGCTCTGGGATGGTGGGTGCTCTGCTGCGCGTAGCTCTGCGTACTGACCTTGGGGACCTCCATGATGGCGAGTGATTCGGCCAGACCCCTTAAGATTTTATCACTCAATGTTAAGGGCCTTAACTCGCCCAATAAGCGTCAACAGCTCTGGCATTACTTCCTGCAGCATGACCCGGACATCATTTTCATTCAGGAGACCCACCTTCTCCAGGCAGATACAAAACGCATGGCGCACCCTAGATACCCCCTCCAATTCTGGGCTTCGGCAGATACGAAAACAGCTGGGGTGGCGGTTTTGTGCAAAGCTGGCATCAGGCGGGGCACTGACAAGCTCTTCCGGGGTGGTGACGGACGCTTCCTCAAGGTTTCGGTCGAGGTAGGCTCTCGCCGTCTTACGTTGTGCAATGTGTATGCACCCAACCTGGCACAGGATCGCTTCATTCGGGACCTCTTACATGCTCACGTCCTTCGGGGCGGACCCTCGCTCATCTTAGGGGGCGACCTTAATTTGGTGTGGTGCCCTGCGCTGGACCGGAGTGCGGGCTCCTTTCATGGATCGGGGGCGATGTCCTCAGCGCTGCGTAAACAGTTGGGCGACTTGGGTCTCTTCGACGCTTGGCGCTACTTCTTCCCCGACAAACGGGACTACTCTTTTTATTCGAGTGCGCATCGCTCTTATTCCCGCATCGATCACTTGTTCGTATCGCATGACCTGATATGTGATGTGGTGGATGTGGACATGTCGGACATTTCCATCTCGGACCATGCGCACGTGGAGTTACGCCTCCGTGACCTGCGGAGTGGTCCCCCCAGGGAACGAAAGTGGCGCCTGCCCCCTCACCTCCTCAGAGATACTGCGGCGGTAGATGACATCCGCACGGCCATCGCCTCCTACTTTGAGTTTAACGATCTGCCGGAAACGCCGTTCCCGGTAGTGTGGGACGCCTTCAAGGCTACTATTCGGGGTCATATCACTTCTCTTGAGATAGCGAGAGCGCGAGAAAGACGGGCAGTGGAGGAGGGCCTGGTGGTGGCCTTGAGGGAGGCGGAGGCGCGACACCAAGAGGGGTCCACTCTGAAAGCGCGGAGGCATCTGGCGAACCTGCGGGGGCAATTGCGCATGCTACGTGCGAACCGTGCGGAGAAATCTCTATTAGCATTAAAGCGCGTACATTTTGACGGTGGGGACAAGGTGGGGAAGCTTCTGGCGAGACGTCTGAGGGTCAAGGCGGCCAGATCCCACATAGCGAACGTGCTGCTCCCGGACGGGTCACGGGCAACGGCGATGGAGGCTAAACTGCAGGCGTTCAGGGACTATTACACCTCCTTGTACACGGCAGATCCAGCCGGCGCTACCCCGCCGGAGGAGGTCCTGGAACACTACGGCGGGACGCGCTTGCATCCCGACGTGGCGGGTAGGTTGGAGGAGCCGCTTTCACTTACCGAGGTGACTGAGGCCATCAAGGATCTGAACTTGGGGAAGACGCCGGGCCCTGACGGCCTACCGCTTTCTTTTTACCGGATCTTCCGGGAGCAGCTAGGTCCTTACCTCCTCAGGCTTTTTGCTTCCTTCGATGGTGGCCAGGGTCCCTCCCCGGACATGGGGATGGCGGAAATAGCTCTAATCCCTAAGCCTGGGAAAGATCCGGCGCTTTGCTCGTCATATCGCCCGATTGCGCTGCTCAATACTGATTTTAAAATTTACACGAAGATGCTGGCCAAGAGACTTGACCCCCACATGCCGGAACTCGTGGACCCTGATCAGGTGGGCTTCATCCGGGGCCGCCAAGGGGCAGACAACGTGCGGAGATTGGCACACTTGGTAGGGAAGGTGCATCATTGGCACATTCCGGCGTGCCTCCTGTCACTAGACGCTGAGAAGGCGTTTGACCGCGTGGATTGGGGGTTCCTCCAGGCGGTCCTCTGCAGGATAGGTCTCGGCCCAAGGATGGTAGCCAGGATCATGGCACCTTATGTGGAGCCGAGGGCAAGGGTCAGGGTGAATGGGAGGTTGACAGATCCGTTTGCCATTGGCAGAGGGACACGGCAGGGCTGCCCTCTCTCGCCATTGCTGTTCGCCCTGGCGATTGAACCACTGGCGGACCTGATCAGGCGGCACCCGGACATCTGCGGCGTTCAGATGGGGGGGCAGACCCATAAGGTGGCGTTATACGCAGACGACCTTATCCTCACTCTAACGGAACCGCAACGGTCCTTGCCGGCGCTTCATGAGGTGCTCTGTTCCTTCGAAGGCGCCTCAGGTTTAAAAATTAATCACGATAAATCGTGGGTGCTTAACCTCACGATCCCTCCGACCGAGGTTCCCCCCCTGGAGGTGCTGTGCCCCTACCGGTGGACGGACCAGCATATCCGATACCTCGGCCTCTCCCTGACTCCCTCTTTGAACGGCTGGTCGGCACTCAACTGGGCGGAATGCCGCAAATCAGTTCTCGCTGACCTGCAACGGTGGAAACCTCTTACCCCCTCGTGGCTGGGCAGATTGAATGCGGTCAAAATGTCTATCCTGCCCAAACTACTCTACCTGTTCCAATGCCTTCCTACGCCCATCCCTCTGCTGAAGATTAGAGCCTTGCAAAGGGACTGTACTAAATTCATCTGGGGGGGCAAGAGACCCCGCTTCTCCCAGACACTCCTCATGGCCCCGCGGGATCGTGGAGGGCTGGGATGCCCAAATCTGGTGGACTATTACTGGGCCACCCACTTGCGGTTTGTCATTGAATGGGGTGTTCGACGGAGTGAGAAGGGGTGGCTGCATCTGGACCGGGCGGTCACGGGTCGCACGATCTGGAACCTCGCTTGGACCCATAGGGCGGGAAGGGCCCCTAGCGCTTATTTGGCGGTTCCCACTAGAACGGTCCTGGACGTGTGGGACAGGGTGGCGGTGCGAAGGGGCCTGACGACTTTCCCCTCACCCCACACCCCCATAGAGGATAATCCGTGGTTCCCGCCGGCTAATCACACTACCGCCTTTCGCAGGTGGACGCGTGAAGACTGCAAAGTCCTTACGGATCTCTTTGACGGCAGCTCCATTAAGTCCTTTGGCCATTGTAGAGAGGAGTTCCATCTTCCCCCAGAGGCTGAATTACAGTTTCTGCAGTTGCGTCACTGGGCCCTGTCGGATGCGATGTACCCGGGGGCCACTCGGGCCTTCACCCCATTCGAGAAGCTGGCCCGCTCCGGTGCGGGCGCGAAGGGCCTTATATCAAAAATTTATCAGATTCTGCAACATCCTTCCGCACCCCCTGCACACCCGTATCAACGTCGTTGGCAGGAGACTCTAGGTGCTGATATTGACCAGGCGCAGTGGACCCGCCTCTGGAGGGATGTTCCTAAGGTGTACCGCAGTGTGCCGCAACAGGAAAATGCGTACAAGGTAATGACGCTGTGGTATTATACGCCCCAACGACTGCACAAGATGTTTCCCTCTGTGTCGCCCGGTTGTTGGAGATGCGATCATGTGCCAGGTGACTTCATGCACATTTGGTGGACCTGCCCAGTAATCGCTATCTTTTGGAAGGAGGTGTTGAGCCACATTCGGGGGGTGCTGGGATTTCCCCTGCCTGATGCTGCTAGCACGATACTGCTGGGACTCAAGCCTGTTGACCTGCTGGCCCTGACCCGCAGTGATTGGACCTTAGCGATGCAAATGTTGGGTGCCGCCAGGCAACTTATTGCTCTATACTGGAAGAAGGTGGAGGCCCCCCCTCTAGCTGTGTGGTTCGGCAGACTGTGGCATGTCATTACTATGGAATTGCTCTCGGCCAGGCTGCAGTCTCGCACGACCCGCTTTGAAAAGGTTTGGAGGCCACTAGTGGCTTACCTTTGCAGGAGCGAATTCGCTAGGAATATGCCCCCATCGCTGCGAGCATTGCAATTGGTGGAAGATGCGGCGCTCCCCTATGCTCCTCGCAATTTGTAACGCCCCCACTGCAGCGACTGTCTCCTCTACTTCCGCCCTACTCCTCCCCTGCTCTTCTTCTCTTCACCTTCTAACCTCTGCTTTCCTCTTTTGACGGCCTTCTCTTGGGCCTCTGGTTGACTGTTGGGCCCCTGAGGCCGGTTACTTGTTTCTGTTTGATATGTTTGCATTTGCCCGCTCCGCGGGAAGATTTGTGAGGCGGGGTATCACTGGGGTGTGCCGGGCAGCGCTTTTTGACCCCCTTCTTGATCGACTTCGTGGGATCTTGCTGGACTTTGATGTGCAGATCGATGAGTGCGATTGGACGTTCCGATTTATGCAAACTTCGCACCACGAATTCTTTCACGCGGCCGGCCCCATGAGGGTTGTAGGCTTATCGCTGTGTCACTGTGACCCTTTTCTTATGTGTGTCTCGAACTGAGGCTTAATAAACAGAAGTTGAAATAAAATGACACTCTTTTATAGGGGAAATCCTCCCTTTTAAATATTAATAAGTCACATTATGTAGGCTTCATAGTCCACAAAGCAGGGTGCAAGGTATTTAAAAGAGGGGCATGTAGAAATTTAGAGTTAACATGTGGCTAGTACCAAAAAGCTATTTTTTTAATGTGGAACGGCTAGCTGGCCCATAGACAAACACTGAGAAGCAATATTAAATATCTCTGGCTAAGAACCAGCTAGCAATATGCCTCAAAATCTATTTCTAACAATTATTAAAGGTTCAACTTAATGGTGAATTCGGATTTTAATAAATATTAAGGAGAATGGACTTTTAGAAAGTTATCTTTTCCCTTCCTGAAGCTCTTGAAGGCTAATTTGAATTAGCCCGCAACAGTCACCCAGCTAGTGAATAGTCCTGATGAGGTGTGAAATTTGGTCCCAGAACAGAGACAATGGGTGTGGTGAGTTGTTTTGTTCCTCTGGCAGAAAGTCCACTTGTGCAATGCCCACTAACTTAATTTACTTCAAAGCGGTCTCCCTCTACAAGCAATTATCAGATTACACCTGACCAGGCCCATGCCCCTTCCTTTGTCTTTACACTCATGCAGGTACCAAACTCAGTAGTGGGAAAGTTGCCCCCATAACTGGTTTGGAGAGACCACTGAGAAAGAGCTGCTCATTACCCAGGGTGGGCCCACAGGCTCTACACAAGGGATGGAGGGCATCTCTATCTTTGATTTAGTGAGTGAGGAGCACTGTAGGGTCGTTTGCAGTAGAGCAGACGGGAAGTACTGCAAATCTGGGTAGGGTTACAACTAGGAACTGTTAATCTATTGTTTAGGGGGGAATCAGAAATCACCCCCATCCACAAACTAGTGCCAGGCGTAAATGTGGCACTCAAGACACCTTCTTCAAAACACTATATACTTGTAGAAAAACTGAATGACTACACCAGCTGAGTGCAGCCTGTGAAGAGGCATGATGGATTGCACCTGCTTCCTCTTGTACTTAAGATAAAGAAGTGGAGTCTAAGGGTCAATTGACTAACTCCCTGTGTAGCTACAGAGACACAACTAACTGCAAGAGGCCTTATATTGCAACTCCCGGGTGACCAGACCCAACTAGGCCTGATATGGACCCTGCTGGTAGCGTCTGCTAGAGTGAGTCTTAACCCCAAAGTGTCAGGATCTGAAGCCCGGACCATGGCGCCTACCTAGTGTTGAGGAACTACATGTCCCAGAAGTCCCGGCGACATGGAGGCGGGAGCTACATATGTGGTCTGAACCCGGAAGTCGGGTTGTATCGGATTCTGTTAGTTGAGTTGAGCTAACGGTGCGGCTGCCCGTTAGTCTCTTGCTTTCCGTGGTGCTTCGCAGGTCCAGTCGCGAATACACGGACATCTGTTAGTTTGACCCGGCAGGGTCGGGATCCTTACCAATTCTGCGGAGAAGTGAGGGGGCGGTCTCCCTACTGGAGTGGTGTGGTGTGGTGCTTCGCAGAGACTGTTCTGCGCGAAGACACAACCACCATTGGATCTGTGTTTCCTGGACGGGGGAGGTGTGTCGGCTGACACGCTCTGTGGCGCTGTGGTGCTTCGCTGTCTTGAGCGCGAAGACACGGACGCTGGACATTGTTTTCTTTTTCCAGACTTGGGGAGGTAAGGCTGAGGGAAGCCTTTTGCGAGCAGCGCTTCGAGGGAAAGAAGAGGAGCCTGTTTACTGCCAACAGGGGAGCCCAGTGACACTGTAGACTCCATTGGTGATTGGCGGTAGGCATCGAGGCTCCCAGAGCCTCCTTGTTTTTTGGTTTTTTCTTCTTTCTTTGTTTACTCGTTTGTTTCGGGCTCTGGTGCTATAACTTTGGATTCCAGCTCTTGCTTCTGTGGCGGAACAGAAGGAGGGGTGTTGGTGAACCTTTGATGATCTTGCTGTTAGAACCGGTGAAGGGCGAGGCCTGACATGCTTATTAGTGTCTTCGGGGTGTGAGGCTCTGGTACGTACATGAAGGGGGCCAAAAGCATAGAGACCTATGACAGGAGTGCAGGAAGGGAATAACTTGTGCTTGTGTCATTGTAGGTACCTCTCAGGGGCTTCACGCACGAGAAGAGCGTCAGGTGACCGCGTGGTTGTTCCGCACCGGGACTCTTAGCAAGGTACGATTATCGCCTCATAGAGAAGTCTATACAGAGAGGTGCCCTAGAGTGGTTGTAACGGGTTCTTCATTTGTCTTTCAGGTTGATAACTTTCCGGCCGCACCATCCCGGCCTTATACATTTTCCCTCGCCAGACCACCTCTAAGCTCTGGGTACAGGTTTGAACCGAGCTTGGGGAGGTCTGGAGGTGGACCCTTTGAGCATCCCCCGGATCCCGAAGAGCTGGGCGATACCTGACAGAATCCGATACCCACAAATTACTGCTCTTCTTGGTCTGGGTGATCCGCAAACATGACAACCTTGGATGACGTACTGCAAGCTCTTGTGCTGGTACAGCAGGAGCTGGCAGATTCCAAGGCGGAGACCGCAGCTTTGAGGGAAAGGGTGGTTAGGCAGGCACGCAACCCTTTTGATGCTTCTTCATCCAACCCTCAGACACACGTCACGGTTCCCCCGCCAGTCCCATTAGCCACATCGGAGAGATATTCAGGGGACCCCCTTAAAATTCAGACTTTTCTTACGCAAATAGCATTGCACTTTTCTTGTCGACCTGCGTCTTTCCCTACTAACGTCTCTAGGGTCGCGTTTGCAATATCGTATCTCACTGGGGATGCGGCCGATTGGGCGGTTCCGTTGGTACGGAACAATGACCCACTGCTTTCTAACTGGGATGATTTCAGGAAGGAGTTTCAGAGGGTGTTCGACCGGAGGGCAACCACTTTCAGTGCAGATAAAGAACTTTTAGAGCTCAAACAGGGCAAAAGGGACCTAGTGTCCTATATGACGGCGTTCAACTGCTTGATTGCGGAGACCGCCTGGCCGGAGGAAAAAAGGATGTCCTTATACTACCAGGGATTGTGCGAGGAGATGAAGGATGTGTTGGCACAAATCGATCCTCAATCCACCTCCTGCATCGATCTCATTAACCTCACACTAAGGCTAGACCATCGTATGTCTGAAAGGCATGGGGGAGGACGAAGGGGGGAGAAGCCATCTCCGGTAAGAGAATTGGATACTCGATCTCAGGCCGCTCCTAAGGACGGAGGGCCAGAACCGATGGACATAGGGGCCATTAGGCCACACTTATCTAGGACTGAAAGAGAGAGCCGCAGAGCCCAGGGTCTATGGGCCAGATGTAGGAGCCTAAATACCGGTCGGTAACGGCCGATTTCGGCCGTTACCGACCGGTATTTAAGAATTGGCATGTAGGGGCATAATTTTACAAATCGGTAAATTTACCGATTCGGTAAATTTACAGATTCTGTAAAATACCGAATCGGTATTTTTACCGATTCGGTAAATTACAGATGTAGGTGGGACTCTTCTGAGTCCCAAAGGCCCTACAAATTCGGTATTTTACCACCCAATCCAATTGGGTGTTAAAATACCGAATCCAGGTGTGCATGCACATGTGTGCATGCACACTTAGCCATGTGACAGACAGACATGCCCTTAGGGCATGTCTGTGTGCCACATGGCGCACATGCCTATTTTTGGGGTGCCAGAGGGTGTCAAAGTGACACCCCCTGCACCCTTGCTGGAATCGGTATTTACCGATTCGGTAATTACCGAATCGGTATTTCCCATTTATTCCTATGGGCTTCACAGCCCATAGGAATCAATAGGAAATACCGATTCGGTATTTACCGAATCGGTAAATACCGAATATTAATGATTCGGTATTTCAACATCTGGAAATACCTACATCTCCCCCCTTCATATTTACCGATTCATAAATACCGAATCGGTAAAATTCGGTATTTATGAATTGGTAAATAACATTTACCTACATCTAGCCCTAAGTCTCTACTGTGGCAAAAAGGGACACTATGTCCAAGATTGTCCGGTTAAACCCAAGAGACGGAACACCTATTTTCCAGGGAAGAAAGTGGCGGTGAGTGTGGTGGGAGACTCCGATAAGAGTCTTCCGTTCACTGTAGGAGACAGGGAGGAAACACGGGGTGCAGGATGGCAGATACCCTCTTTGGCTATAGCGAAACAAAAGAACTCGGAATCGCACATAATTTTGGACATGCTGTTGAAAGTCCATCAAACAACATATCCCGTCCCGTCCATGAACGATTCAGGTGCCACGGGGAATTTCATTGACCAAGGGTTGGTACAGCGGCTAGGGCTGACGCGAGTGCGCAGCAAGAAACCTAAACCGGTGTTGGCCGTGGACGGCACCCCTTTGAAGTCGGGCCCTATCATTGAACACACTGAAGCATTAGAACTGACTCTTCCTGGGGATCCACAAGATCATTTGGAAAGTATTGTCCTCAATATCATCGAGGCTCCCCAGTATGAGCTCATACTGGGCATGCCGTGGTTGTGGCGCCACAGCCCTACCATGGACTGGCGACAAAAAACTATCCAATTCCGGTCTGGGAAGTGTGCGTCACAGTGCATGAAGGACCACCCATCTATAGCTTTGACTCTCGCTCTGGTCCACCAGGTGGCCACGGCGGCAGAAAAGGAAGTCGTGCTACCATCAGAGTATGTGGAATTCCAGGACGTCTTCAGCAAGGATAAGGCCGAACGGTTACCACCCCATCGCGAGTATGACTGCCGGATTGACCTGGTTGGTGGTGCAGTCATGCCCTCCTGTAGGGTCTATGCTCTTTCCGAACCAGAGAATAAACATCTACGCGATTATTTGGATCACTACTGTGCCTTAGGGTTTATTCGACCATCACGCTCTCCGGCTGCCTCTCCACTCTTCTTTACAGCTAAAGCCAACGGGGATTTACGGGCTTGCATAGATTATCGCCTCTTGAACAAGAATACGGTGAGGAACCGGTACCCGCTTCCGCTCATCCCCGTGTTGTTGGACCAGGTGAGAGAGGCTACCATTTACACCCGCCTCGACCTTCGAGGGGCCTACCACCTGATCCGTATACGGCAAGGAGATGAGTGGAAAACAGCGTTCAAGACGCGATATGGCCTGTACGAGTATCTGGTCATGCCGTTCGAGCGGTGTAATGCCCCGGCGGCATTCCAATATTTCCTGAACGATGTGCTGAAAGAATACCTGGACCGCATTGCGGTTGTGTATATTGATGATATACTCATCTATTCTGCTTCCCCTGCACAACACTCCGAGCACGTGTGTATGATCTTACAATGCTTGCAAGAAAACCATCTTTATTGCAAGTTAAGGAAGTGTGAGTTTAGTGTAAGGCAGGTGGAATTCTTGGGGGTGATCTTGAGTCCCCAGGGGTTCAGTATGGCAGACAGGAAAGTGTCAGCCATGCAAGAGTGGCCTATCCCCAAGAACGTGCGAGAGGTACAACGTTTCCTTGGTTTCGCCAACTACTACAGGCGTTTCATTTCGCATTTTTCACAGATGGCAGCCCGATCACCCGGCTGTTGAGGAAAGGTGTTCCTTATGTATGGACTCCGGAGTCTACGAAAGCGTTTGTACAGCTCAAGGAAGCTTACTGTTCTGCACCTATCCTACACCATCCTCAGGTCGATGTTCCTTTCATCGTTGAGGCGGACGCGTCGGACTTGGCTATAGGCGCAGTCCTGTCACAAAAGGAACGGGAAACAGGACAGTGCATCCGGTGGCGTTTCTGTCCAAAAAGCTGAATCAGGCCGAGACCAACTATACCATGGCAGAGAAAGAACTGTTAGCTATTAAACGCGCCTTCCAGGAATGGAGGCACTACCTGTGGGGGGCTCAACACCCTGTCACGGTATACACGGATCATCGCAATCTGCAATTTATGAAAACCGCTCGACACCTATCACAGAGGCAGATGCGATGGACTTTGTTCTTTGCGGAATACAATTTCGTAATAACCTTTTGTCCTGGCACCGACAACCGAAAAGCTGATTCATTATCGAGACAAAGCGAAGAAGATGTCATGAGCCTAGTAACCTCGGAGGCCATCGTGCCACCTGAGAAGGTTTTGTGTGTGGTCACAGCAGACGCGTTTCTGGATCAGGTAAAGAATCATCACACTCTAGCCCAATGGCAAGAATGGGTTAAGATGGATAGACAACGCTCCTTGCATCATGGTATACCGTTAAATCGTAACCGACTGTATTTGCCCCAGCATGAAGTGCGCCAGAAGGCGTTCAACTGGTGTCATAATGCGGTGTTAGCGGGACATCCCGGATGCAAGAAAACACTGTCATCCTTGCAGAGATCCTTCTGGTGGGAAAACATGGCTAGAGATGTGAAAACCTGGGTATCCCAATGCGACACATGTGCTCGGGCCAAGGGAGAGAACTGTAAAGCGAAGGGGTTTCTGATGCCGATGCCTACTCCATCCAGCCCGTGGCAGACCATCGGTCTCGATTTTGTGGTGGGATTACCTATGGATCAAGGGTGTAACGTGATTCTGGTGGTGGTGGACAGCTTAACCAAAGCCGGACATTTCCTTCCATGTCGAAACTTGCCTATGGCCGCTCAGACAGCCCAAATGGTACTTCAACAGGTGGTCCGGTTGCATGGCATCCCTAAGGTCATTGTATCGGACAGGGGACCGCAATTTGTTGCTCGGTTTTGGAGGGCATGGTGTAAGGCGTTACGGGTGGAGGTGGCCTTATCCACAAGCTTCCATCCGCAGACGGACGGCCAGACCGAGAGGTTAAATCAGACTCTCAAGAAATACCTGAGATGTTATGCAAAGGAGGCCTCTGAATCGTTGTTGTGGCTAGCGGAACTCACATATAACAACTCCTGGCACAGTTCCATCAAGGAAACCCCTTTTAGGGCGAACACCGCGTACCATGCCAACACGTTGCCTGTGACGGTGCCTAGTGAGGTACAGAAGCATCCCTCGGTACATGCTCAAGTGACAGATCTAATGAGGATTCACAAGCGCATACAGGCAGAGCTGGTCATCCAAGCTCACATATAAGAGGTGGGCAGACCTCCGTCGTCAAGCCGGACCACAGTATCGAGCAGGGGACCGGGTGTGGTTATCCACCAAGAACATCAGGTTTCTCTATCGCAGTGTGTTCCATCCTCGCTTCATTGGTCCCTACGTGGTTGTCCGCCAGGTGAATCTGGTGGCGTATCGGCTGAAGTTGCCTGCATCCCTGCGGATTCATCCGGTTTTCCATTGCAGCCTGCTGAAGCCAGCTATCAGTCGCAGGCGCATGGCGGTTACTCCCGTGGTGAGAGACGGCCAGCTGGAATATGAGGTGCACAGTATCCTGGATTCCCGGTATTGTAGGGGCCGACTTTGGTACCTCGCGTCATGGAAGGGCTATACCTCGGAGGAGGACTTGTGGGAGCCATGCTCGGGGGTGCATGCTCCAAAGGCAGTGCGTCTGTTCCATGCTCGCTTTCCAGGGAAACCCGGTTCTAGGAGGGGCTTGGGAGGAGGACGTACTGTCAGGATCTGAAGCCTGGACCATGGCGCCTACCTAGTGTTGAGGAACTACATGTCCCAGAAGTCCCGGCGACATGGAGGCGGGAGCTACATATGTGGTCTGAACCCGGAAGTCGGGTAGTATCGGATTCTGTTCGTTGAGTTGAGCTAACGGTGCGGCTGCCCGTTAGTCTCTTGCTTTCCAGTCGCGAAGACACGGACATCTGTTAGTTTGACCCGGCAGGGTCAGGATCCTTACCAATTCTGCGGAGGAGTGAAGGGGCGGTCTCCCTACTGGAGTGGTGTGGTGTGGTGCTTCGCAGAGACTGTTCTGCGCGAAGACACAACCACCATTGGATCTGTGTTTCCTGGACGGTGGAGGTGTGTCGGCTGACACGCTCTGCGGCGCTGTGGTGCTTCGCTGTCTTGAGCGCGATGACACGGACGCTGGACATTATTTTCTTTTTCCAGACTTGGGGAGGTAAGGCTGAGGGAAGCCTTTTGCGAGCAGCGCTTCGAGGGAAAGAAGAGGAGCCTGTTTACTGCCAACAGGGGAGCCCAGTGACACTGTAGACTCCATTGGTGATTGGCGGTAGGCATCGAGGCTCCCATTCCTTTTGAGCCTCCTTGTTTTTTTGTTTTTTCTTCTTTCTTTGTTTACTCGTTTGTTTCGGGCTCTGGTGCTATAACTTTGGATGCCAGCTCTTGCTTTTGTGACGGAACAGAAGGAGGGGTGTTGGTGAACCTTTGATGATCTTGCTGTTAGAACCGGTGAAGGGCGAGGCCTGACATGCTTATTAGTGTCTTCGGGGTGTGAGGCTCTGGTACATACATGAAGGGGGCCAAAAGCATAGAGACCTATGACAGGAGTGCAGGAAGGGAATAACTTGTGCTTGTGTCATTGTAGGTACCTCTCAGGGGCTTCACGCACGAGAAGAGCGTCAGGTGATCGCGTGGTTGTTCCGCACCGGAACTCTTAGCAAGGTACGATTATTGCCTCATAGAGAAGTCTATACAGAGAGGTGCCCTAGAGTGGTTGTAACGGGTTCTTCCTTTGTCTTTCAGGTTGATACCTTTCCGGCCGCACCATCCCGGCCTTATACATTTTCCCTCGCCAGACCACCTCTAAGCTCTGGGTACAGGTTTGAACCGAGCTTGGGGAGGTCTGGAGGTGGACCCTTTGAGCATCACCCGGATCCCGAAGAGCTGGGCGATACCTGACACAAAGTGCTGCTACTGAGGTCTTGAGACCTTTGATTGTTTCTACCTGGAATTCTCCTATCACTCCTGAAAATCTGGGACTTAAAATATTTTTGGACTTCAAGACCTCCAGAGGACTGGGGCATACCTCAGGCGCGCCGAAGGTAAGCCAAAGGTCAGCCCGCCTGCGCCCGTCTGTGCCTCGGCCGTGATGGACGCAGGACGGGCTGCCTTACAGCCTCGGACTGTTCCCAACTCCACGTTTAGGTACACAAGCGAGCAGCTGCTATCTTTGCGCTCTGCTGGGTGCCTGAATGTTGGTGGTCACGTGGGAAACTGCCCTTGGCTTGCCCCTTGTTCGATCTGTGGTTTCCGCTGTGTGGACACACTTCCGGCCCCCTCTCCCCAGGAGTCGACCCCTCATGTTTTCTCTGCCGCCTTAGTTAACGCGCGCTCGATGTGTAAACATGTTGCGGATATTTTTGAGCTTCTTGTCGACAGCTCGCTCGACTTTCTGTTTGTGACGGAGACCTGGCTCACTGCGGCCAGTGCTCCAGATGTCGAGTTAGCTGTCCCGCGTGGCTATAAAATATTCAGGAAGGACAGAGCGCTAGGAAGAGGAGGAGGTGTCGCAATAATTCTTAGAGATTCACTGACTCTGCAGCTTGACCCCCCGGTAAGCCTAGATGGTGGCGAAGCAATGAATTTCTCAGTGGTTCTTTCCCCTCACTTCACTCTTGGAGGTACCCTAATATATCGACCTCCTGGCTCAACCGGGTCATTTCTTACGGCCCTGACTGATCTTATTACCCCACGAGCCCTTCGATTCCCCAGCTTTTTACTTCTGGGTGACCTTAACATCCACGTGGAGGAGGTGGATCTCCCAGAGAGTAAAAACCTGCTCGATTTCCTGGAACTTGCGCACTTGTCTCAGTGGGTCTCCCTACCCACGCACTCGGGTGGGCACATTCTGGATGTGATCTGTTCCAATTTCCCTCTCCAGGTTGAGGCCCCTCAAGCTCTGACGTGGTCCGACCACCAGCTAATCAGATTTGCTTGGTCAACTTTGGGTACCCCCACCGCGAGGGCAAATACACTCTGTGCTAATAAAATCAATAATGAGACTCTGGCCGCCACCTTGATTGGGAGTCGGACCGCGGTGTCGTCTTTCAATGATTGGTTGGTGACGGGGGTTTCGGTTTCTTCTAAAGGGAGGTGTGGCAGATTGCGCTCTACCCCCTCTAAACCTTGGTTCTCCCCGGAGCTGCGCGCCCATTAGCAGGCCTGTAAAAAACTAGAGCGGGCTTGGCGTCAAGTTTATTGCCCTTTGGCCAAGGAAATACTACGTAAAGAACAGAGAAATTATTATGCTAGTATTAAAAAGGCCAAAGGTATCTATTACGCCAATCGAATTGCTAAAGCCAACCATAGCAGTCGAGAGATTTTCTCTATTGTGAATAGCTTTCTTGCCCCCTGCGCGGAGCAGCGGATAGTTCCAGCTTCAAAGGCTTGGTGTGAGAGTCTGTCCGGGTTTTTTGAGGACAAAATAGCTGCCATTCAGTCTAATTTTGCTGCCATCAGTCTATTTAATACCCCGCCGGATCCCTGTCTGTGATTAAATCTTTGAAATCGGGGTCACCGTCTGACCCATGTCCAGCAAGAGTGTTGGCTGCTGTTGCTGATGTGGTTGTGCACGAGGTGACACACTTAGTCGGCCTTTCTTTTAAATCAGCCAGTTTGCCTTCGGAGTGGAAACAAGCTAAGCTCCTGCCTCTGCTCAAAAAGGCCGGTGCCGATCCTGCGGTATTGACTAACTACCGGCCTATATCATTGCTGCCCGCCCTGGCTAAAATCGGTGAGAAACTGGCATTTCAGCAGCTCAATGAGTTTGTGGAAAAATCCGGAGCCCTTCACGTGGCCCAATCCGGGTTTCGTGCTGCTCACAGCACGGAGTCAGCTTTGGTGGAAATTTCTGAAGCAATTAGGGAGTGTCTGGACGGTGGCGGCAGAGCGGCTCTAATTTTATTGGACCTCTCTGCCGCGTTCGACACGGTTCCCCACCAACATGTCTTGGCCAGGCTTGCCGACATTGGTGTCAGTGATCTTGCATTAGTTTGGCTAAACTCTTTTCTGACTGCTAGATCTCAACAGGTATGGCTCCCCCCTTTTTCATCATCGGCTAGACCTCTCTTGACAGGGGTACCTCAGGGCTCGACTTTGAGCCCTTTACTTTTTAATATATATCTGACCCCCTTGATTGATTTAGCCGAACATCTGGGAGCCAAAATCATAGCATACGCGGACGACACGCAGCTGTTGTTCACCTGGCCAGGGGAGGCTCTGGAGACAGAGCAGATGCAGAACTGTCTGTCCTCAGTGTTCAATTGGCTAGCGTCATCTCAACTGAAGTGCAATGAGGACAAGACCGAAATCTTGCTCTATGGCCAGTTCCCTCCTGATTTTAGGATCCTACTGTGGCCGGATGGCTTCCCCATACCATGTGCCTCAAACACCTTGGCTAAGAACCTTGGGGTCTGGTTTGGGGAAGACCTTCGATTTGAGGGGCATATTAGGAGGCTCACTGGAGGCTGCTTCGGGACCCTGAAGTCTCTTAGAAAGTGTTTTCCTTATTTGCCCGCCTCAGCACGCGAGTCAGTCACGAGAGCTTTAATCCTCTCGCGCCTGGACTATGCAAACGCTTTGTTTAGTGGATCTCCGGCCTACCTGATAGGGCGGCTCCAGATTATTCAGAACGCTACCGCCAGATTATTGGGGAATATCTCCAGGCGGATCAGCGTGAAGAGTTACCTGGAGAGTTTGCATTGGCTGCCAGTGCCGCATAGGATCACTTTCAAAATTCTGACTCTGGCCCATAAGGCCATCAACGGGCTGGGTCCCGCTTACCTGATGAAGCGATTCATTCGGTACTCCCCCAACCGAGAATTGCGTTCTGCAGCCCAACATCTGTTGTTGGTCCCACGTTTTCGGCGCGTCCGGTTGGGTGGCCATTCTGTGGCAGTGAAGGCCGCTCGTGCTTGGAATCCGCTCCCGGCTTCTCTGCGCAGTATTGTTGATTTTATGGCTTTTAAGAAAGCGTTAAAAACTTACTTGTTTAGATTGGCTGTCTAGATCTTTGTGCTGGTTCAGGGATCTGCTATCATAACTACTTTCCTTTCTTTTTCTCGCGCCAGGATACTCCGGCAGTAATTGAGCGCGCTATAAAACAGCTTAATAATAATAATAATAATAATACCCTGCTAAGGTGACCCAACCAAGGCACGACCTCTCTGTGCTGAAGAAATGGGTTTCCCTACTTGTAGCTTCTCCACAGGCAGTAATTAATTTTAGCAGGACCTCATCGAGAAGGTATCCCAGCTCGTGGAACACTTGCAGGACATAGCCCACAGTCTTGTCCCGCTGGATGATTTCAAGCTTCAAAAAATACTGGGCGAAGGATCCGAAACCATCCAGCTGGCGAGCCGGCTTCCCTGGCCATGAGATTTTAATTTTTCTCTCTGTGAGCATTTCCCACCAAAACCAATGGCTTCACTAGGATCACATACAATGCCTGCCCAATTACAGGAGCCTTCCTTAGATACAGCCTGCTGCCTTGCCCATGGAATGATTTGGACTTCCGGAAAAAAGACTAAGTTCAAAGATAAAATTACCAACTGGGTCAAACCTATTTGATTTATCCAATCATCACTCCACCACAGTCCGCCTGAAATCACACCTAGGTCCCGGTCTATTGTGACCATTGACTACCATTGGCACTTTGTGCTTTGCACTTTTTGTGTTTAAATCTTTCAAAATTCATATCTCCAGTTCCACTTATTGGATTTTCGCAACGTTCGGGTTATTCTCTATTTTTATAAACCGTAGTGGAATTTTTATTGTATTGGGTTTTTTACTTTTAAACTGAAGTTTGAGGCCCTTGTTTCCCTCAGTGGTTTATAACTCTTTTATCAATTTTTAATTCAATGTATTTTGCACGATTTTGACCACATAGTACTTGGGGGCAAGTACTCACAAACCTGATAAGGCTGGCCTGACTTGATCTGAAGTTCATTGTTATGTGATTTTATGTATTGTTATGTACTTTTATGACCTTTTGTAAAAAGATTGAATAAAGTTTTATGAATGAATGGACATTTTCTCTCAATATTAAGCCTGTCTGCTATGTGCCATAGCTACCAAGAAATATGCTCAGGTTTAAAAATGAAGCCTTTTACTAGACCTAACATGATAGTGCCTTTATCACTTGTGATGGACCTCAATCCAACTAATAACAAACTTTCTCAAAGCCCCTACATCTAAACGCAAACGTTTTGACCAGGATGCCCTACTTCATGTATCAGACGTGCACTCCATTACATGGACTTGAAATCATGCCTAGGTCCTGGTCAACTGTCAACTGTTTATTTTTAGTGGTATTTAACATACTGTAGGTGATATTTGCCTTAACCCTTTACAAATTCATATCTAAGGCTCACGTTTACCTATTTTAAAATGTTGGTGTCTTTTTGCACATTACATTACATTGTATCACTAGTTTTCTAAATTGGTAAGGCAATTTTATTGTTTTCTGTTATTTAGTTTATAAATGTTTGTACTACTTGAACTTAACAGATACCTCTCTAGGTATTGACTGTTATTTGTGCCATTGATATTAGGGGTTGAACAGACATTCTCTCAGAACTCTATTTTGACCTAAACAATTTGTGTATATTAAGGTAGTAGGAGTCACCCTATCCCAAATTAAGAACACAATATCTGACTGGGCAGTCATTGGGAAGGCCCAAAAGGGGGAAAGTGCCTTACTTAAGGGAGGAAAAATTATTTTGGAGGGGGTGGACGACAAAACAAAACATGTAGGTAATGTGAGGAAACAAGTTTATTTGCATAGTCAAAAGAGAAAAAAATAATAAAATATCCAAACAGCCATACAAAAAGGTCCAAATAATAGTCCAAATAACATAAAGTAAAGTCTAATATTCAACAAAATGTCAAAAGTCCAAGGTGATTTGGCGCATTGAATTTTCTGAAGTGCCTAAAAGCAAGAACCACTGACTTTCCTCTCAGAGCAGGAAGATGCACTTGTTGTTGGATGAAGCTCTCATGATCAGGTTACATTCCTCTTATCAAACCTTGAAGAGACTCTAATATTTTGAGAATTATACCCCATATATTTGCAGTAGTTCAACAGCCTAATAATTGGTGGAAAAAGGGGTTAGAGTTTCTCCATGAATAGACACCATTGCATACTCTTCACATCGAAAGGGTGAGACAAATTGGGTGGTGCTTGTAAGTGATATATCTGATGCTCTTGCATAATCTGAAATGATTAAAAGGGAAAATCACAGGTTAGAGCCTATATCAGGAGAAACGTAGAGAGGACACATTCAACCTTGTCTTGAACACCTGCTACAGAAGAGACTGAGCACCCCTAAATCACCATGAAGCATTTCCTCCAGTCACGGATTTCTGATCATTCAGGCATTTGCAGTAGTAGAGTTTCAAATGGTACACCCTCTATCTTCATATATGTAAATGCTTCTTGTTTGAAGTTTAATGTTTGTGATCTAGGCATCTCTGCCACAAAGGAAAAGTTTATGTAGTTTCAACAAGACTAGTCAACAAAAGCCATATAATCAATAAGAGTACTTGTAAAGCGCGCTACTTACCCGTGAGGGTCTCAAGGTGCTGAGGGGAGGGGGTGCCGCTACTGCTCGAAGAGCCAGGTCTTGAGGGGTCTTCTGAAGACGAGTAGGTCCTGGGTCTGCGGTAGGTGGGTAGGGAGGGTGTTCCAGGTCTTGGCGGTGAGGTAGGAGAAGGATCTGCCGCCAGAGGTTGTTCGTTGGATGCAGGGAACAGTGGCGAGGGCGAGGCTGGCAGAGCGGAGCTGGCGTGTGGGGGTGTAGAAGGTGAGTCTGCGGTTCAGGTAGGCTGGTCCGGCGTTGTGGAGTGCTTTGTGTGCGTGGGGGAGGAGCTTGAAGGTGATCCTCTTGTCGACGGGGAGCCAGTGTAGGTCTCACAGGTGGGGGGTGATGTGGCTGAGGCGGGGGACGTTGACGATCAGTCAGGCGGAGGCGTTTTGGATGCGTTGTTGTCATTGTAGGTGTTTGGCTGGGATTCCTGCATACAGTGCGTTGTCGTAGTCCAGTCTGCTGCTGACGAGGGCCTGTGTCACCGTTCTTCTTGTTTCGGTCGGGAACGACCTGTAGATCTCGTGGAGCATGCGCAGGGTGTTGTAGCAGGAGGAGGAGACGGCATTGACCTATTTAGACATGGAGAGGGAGGAGTCGAGGATGAATCCAAGGTTGCGTGCATGGTCAGTGGGTGTCGGTGCTGTTCCCACGGTGGTCGGCCACCAGGAGTCGTCCCAGGCTGAGGGGGTGTGTCCGAGGATGAGTACCTACGTCTTTTCCGAGTTCCTCATCCAGTCGGCGACGGCCTTCATTCGCTCGTGGAGGTTGGTTTTGGTGGTGTGTGGGTCCTTGGTGAGGGGGAGGATGAGCTGAGTGTCATCAGCATAGGAGATGATATTGAGGTTGTGTTGGCGGGCCACTTGTGCGAGGGGGGCCATGTAGACATTGAACAGCGTCGGGCTGAGGGATGAGCTCTGGGGGATGCCGCAGATGATGTCGGTGGCCTCAGATTGGAAGGGTGGGAGGCAGACGCTCTGGGTTCTGCCGGAGAGGAAGGACGTGGTCCAGTCAAGGGCCTTCTCATGGATTCCGGCTTCTAGGAGGCGTGTTTTAAGAGTGCGATGGCAGACCATGTCAAAGGCGGCTGACAGGTCCAGGAGGATGAGAGCTGATGTTTCGCCATTGTCTATTTGGCACCTGATGTCATCTGTGGCGGCGATGAGGGCTGTCTCGGTGCTGTGGTTTCGTCTGAACCCGGACTGGGATGGGTCCAAGATGTTGTTGTCTTCCAGGTGGCGGGCCAGTTGCATGTTGACGACTTTCTCGATGACCTTCGCCGGGAACAGGAGCAGGTAGATGGGCCGGAAGTTCTTGGGGTCCGCCTTTAGCTTCTTGAGGAGGGCGTTGATTTCGGCGTGTTTCCAGCTTTCGGGGAATGTCGCTGTTTCGAAGGAGATATTGATGACCTTCCGTAGTTGGGGTGCAATGGCAGTGTCTTCTTTGTTGAATACATGGTGTGGGCACAGGTCTGACAGAGATCCTGAGTGGATGGAGTTCATGACCTTGCGTATCTCGTCGTCGTTGACGTTGGACCAGGAGGTCAGGCGATTGGCGCTGGTGGTGTTCATAGGGGAGGTGGGGTATGGCGTAGTCGGGGCAGTCATGGTGTTGAAGCAGTCATGGATGTCAGCGATCCTGCGGTGGAAGAAGATGGCCAGTGAGTTGCACAGTTCTTGTGAGGGCGGTATGTCGTTGGCATTGGCGCTGGGGTAGGAGAGTTCCTTTACGATGCTGAAAAGCTCTTTGCTGTCATGTGCGTTGTTATCCAGGCGGTCTTTGAATGAGGATCTCTTGGCTAATCTGATGAGGTGGTGATATCTGCGCGTGGCGTCCTTGTGGGCTGCGTGGTTGTCCTGAGTGCATTCGTGGAGCCATATCTTCTCCAGTTACCGGCATGCGCGTTTGGAGGTCTGCAGCTCGTCGGTGAACCAGGTGGCTCTCTTGCTGGTGTGGTTGTTGGAAGGTTTCTTGTGTGGGGCGAGGGTGTTGGCGCAGTCGTCGATCCACGGTCTGAGGTTGCGGGCTGCGGTGTCTGGGTTGGTGGGGTCGGTGGGTGGGTTTTGGGCAAGGGTGGTGATCAGCTGGTCTTCGGTGACTTTGCTCCAGCAGCGGCGAGGTAGCTGTTGGGTGCGGTGGTCCGTGGTTGGTTTATTGAAGGTGAAATGGATGCAGCGGTGGTCGGTCCAGTGGAGTTCGGTGGTGTGGTCGAAGGTGACGTGGGTGCCTGTGGAGAAGACGGGGTCCAGCGTGTGGCCAGCGGCTTGGGTGGGTGTGGTGATGAGTTGTCTGAGGCCAAGGTTGGCAAGGTTGTCGATCAGGGTGGCGGAGTTGGTGTCGTTGTTGCTCTCGAGATGGAAATTCAGGTCCCCGAGGAGGATGTAGTCCGTGGAGGTGAGTGCGTGCGTGCTGGCGAGGTCGGCGATGGAGTCGCTGAATTGAGCTCGGGGTCTGTAGATGAGTGTTTCTCTGAGGGTGGTGTTGGGGTCGGTGTGGATCCGGAAGTGCAGCTGTTCGGCGGTGTTGAGGGTGTCGTCTGCATGGGTGGCGACCTTGAGGGTGGACTTATGGACGATGGCTATTCCTCCTCCGATTCCGTTGGCGCGATCCCTGCGGGTGATCTTGTAGCCGTCCGAGATGGCTATGGCGATGTTGGGCATCAAGGAGTCGTTCCACCAGGTCTCGGTCAGGAAGGCCCATCTGGGGCGGAGGTGTCGAGCAGATCCCAGAGCTCGACGGCGTGTTTGCGTGCGGAGCGGGTGTTCAGGAGTATGTAGCGGAGGTGGTTGGGTCCAGTCCTTGGAGGTTTGGTGGCTCTGTCGCAGGTGAAGCTGCAGGTGTGGCAGGAGAAAGATCCATGAGTCTGTTTCAGGGCGGCTTGGAAGCAGGTGTGGTTTCGGCCGGTGTTGGGAGCGTAGAGGGTGCTGGTGTCGTAGCGGAGTCTGGTGTTGTGGTGTTCGCGGGGTCCAGGGGTTCTGGCGCTGGGCGCGGTACATGCACGGACTGGTGCAGACGGGCTTGCCTTTGGCGCGACAGCGGCGCGCCCGCTGCGTTGCCTCTATAAGTGGGGGATATGGAAGGAGAAGCAGCTGGGAGGCGTCAGTGGGGTGGCCAATGGGGAGCAGGGGGGCGGGGCCACAGGGACGCAGCAGCGGGAAACGGCGGGAAAACAGGCGGGTGGCAGGGAGCAGGTACGAGGCAGCTGGCGGCCGTGTGGTGGCGTGGGGAGCGACCTGCCTGCAAGCAGGGTAAAAACCCTAGTATAAGATATGTTACTTAGTAATCATATGTTCGCAAAGCCTGCAGCAACCAACTAGTGTGCAAGAGGTGACTGGTGGAAGATGTAACTGTCATGTGTGCTTCAAGGAAATACAGAGTGCACATGAGGAACGCACCCATCCAATCACAGAAGGCGTGCACATTGACAGACTGCCAGTGTTGTCTGTTGCAAAAATAGTGTTCCCTGTAGTGTGAAGGCTGAAGCGCCACATGGGTGCAATTAATGATACCAACTTCCATGGGGGAAATGGGCAATGACACAGAATTCCCTTGCCACCTGTTGCCTTTCTAGCAGTGACTGTGGTATGGTGATAAACTCATGCACTCTGCTTGTGCTGCATGTCAATACCAGTTGCAAGTATTGTAATTTGTTTGCCTGTGAAATGCACAATGTTCCCCTTACTCTTTGGAAAGGTCTAGTGGCCAGGTAATGGAGTGCAGTCAGCATTTGGGCAAGGCCGAGGGCTAGAATAGCGCGTGTCGCCATTATGGCGGTCGCCCCAGTCCCCGGGGGCAGGGAGAGAGGGGTCACCGCGCCTATTGATGACGCAGCACTCCCACGCACAGGATGACCAATAGGGAAGATCGTCTGAGCATGAACCAAAAGCACTTTAGTGCTTCCGGTTCAAATGCTGAACCAACGTCGAGGCAGACCGGTCTAGACCAGCCTGCCCTGTGCTCCTCCCTTAAAAGGGGGTTGTGGGGAGCAGAACAGCCTCTTGTTCTTTTGCTCCCCACTGGAAGGAAAGGACACCAGGCCCGCAGTGGCCCATAACTTGTTCTTCTTTTTTCCCGTTTTACAGGTCTTGTCGGAAGAGAAGCTAAGCCGCAGGGGCGGGTTTTTTTTCTATCGCATTGCTGTTTGCGAATGGCTCCGCAGGGGGAGCGGCGCGAGACGTCTCCCCCTGCAGATTTCGCGCATAATGGTAGGGTCCAGGAGCGCGTTAGACGGAGCGTCAGGGAAGCGAGTATTGCGTAGCTTGCTGAGGAGATTAGGCGCAGGGAGTGTAGAGAGGGCGTTTAGTTTTCTTAGCGGTTTCAAGTAAATTAATAGTTAGTGCTATAATAACAGAGGATAGTTAGCAAGTTTACGAGTCTTTGAGAATGGAAATGAGTGCCCAGCTGATAGAGGCGCTGAGAGTGATACAGCAGGAGGGCAGGGAAGACATGCTGACGAAGGCAGCGCTTGACGAAATGATGCCTCCAAAGCGCCCACCACAGAGGCAAGCGGCGAAAGGAGTGAGGTACGCTATTGAAGCCTGTCAACCGGCTTCTGTCAGGAAACAAAGGGGGCGTGCTCGTTCCTTGAGTGCTGGGGCGGATGCGGCTTCGCGTCATGGCGAGGGGAGTCAGATGGTGTCAGCGAGAAGAGCGTCGTCCCTCACGCGCCAGAAGACAGTGAGTGTTTTAGATAACGGCATACGCGGATCTGAGGCGAATATGCTGGTGGCGGGACCCCCTTTGAGAGCTGCTACATGTGGCACGCAGGTTTCCCTGAAGAGAAAAGGGAAGGAAAAAACAGTTAAGAAAGTAGCCCTTAAGCAGGATGGTTTGGGGGAGCAGTGTTTGTCATTCTCGCCTCACCCCTCGAATTGTATTCCTGTCAGAGTGTCAATGGGGCTTGATAATGGACAGAATAACGCAGGTCAGAGGTTCTTCATGAGAGGGGGGTCGGGGTCGTTGGTGGCATATTCGAGTGACAGTGAAGAGGAGGACGGGGCTTATGAGTCACAACCCCCGCAGGCCCCCCAGAGTAAAAAGACGCCGTTGCAGACATCTCAGAATACTTCGAAGCTTCCCATGGCTTTAGTTGCGGGTCCTACAGTGTTTCAGCATGATGCAATGTTCCACAGGTCACAAGAGATCAGTGAGTCTGAGGCAGAGGAGGAGTTTTCTGTGAGTTCAGACACGGATGAGGACTTTGAACAGGAGCATGGACAAGACACAGTTCGTGCGGAACCGGCAGGCAAGCGGTGGGACATTCAATATATTTTTCCTCGTGCCCGCTCTTCGCCATATGATGCACCTTACGATATGAGTAAACCAGTTAGAAGCGAGGACAGTCAGTCGCATTGGGTTGAGCGCCCCATGTGCAAGGAAATCCCAGCTAGAGTGCCGGCTCCCAGGGAGGTTGTGCATACCTCACGAGTACCACGCGACATGGTTGAGGCGCAGATGGTTGGTGTCAAGAATGCGCCATCTGTTCAGGCGGCTGCCCCTACCGTGTCACGGTATAATGCGGAGCTTGGTAAAGTATGCGCTAGCGAATCTAGAGCGGATTTTTTGCGAGCAGATAAGTCTCAGGAGCGGAGCGCTGATCTGTTTTGGTCAAATTTCGACGGGGGAGTGGGAGATGGTGCTTGCCCAGGTTCTAGTGGTGGGGGTCAGGTGAGGGGTGATTTTTGTCAATCAACAGAGGGTCTGGTGAGTCGCGGAAAGAAGGGCAAAAAGAGTGTACATTCTAAACAGAGTGTTAAGGGTATAGTAGGTACAGAAGTCAGGGTTGGGGGGGGCAATGAATTCTTCTTTTTTGTTTCAGAAGTCCAGTGCGGATTTGTCGGTTGCGCATGTGACCCCACAAGACTATCAAGAGCGGATGTCTCCAAATGAATTGCAGCAGCGAGCAGGACAGCTACCATGCGGTAAGCATCAGTGGTGGACAGTGTGGGAGGAGGGTAGAGATGACGGGGGGTGGTCCGAGAGTTACCTGTGGTGCAAGTTGTTGGGGGAGGGGAAGGCGGGAGGAAGGTTAGGCCAAGGGATTTGGCATTAAATGCAGGAGTATTACCTCAAGAATTGCCTGTTATAACAGGAGGGAGGGCTCGAGATGCAGCAGCAGAACAGGTTATTAATGTTAGGCAGCGGCTGCCTTATATGGGTGTGGCGATGCCGCTGGGGTCCCATTTATCAGAAAAAACTAAGCAGTTGATATGGAATCACGAGTTTGTGGACATATTCAAATTGCTGCATCGAGATTTACAGGCCAAAGAGGGTTCTAAAGAGGAGGAATGGGAGTTAGCGTGACGTCCCAGGGTGCCTCGTACGATTGAGAACTGGACCTCCGCATTCTTGATCTACGCGAGCATCTATTGCGAACGGTACCCCGAAAGGTCCGTCGCTCTTGGACATAGTAAGGAAGGCTCAGTTACACTTTGGGGGATACTCCTGGCTTAACTACGATGAGGAGTTTCGAGCCCGTATTAGTATTTGCGTAGAGAAGCCTTGGGGTGACGTAGACTCAGAGCTTTGGCTTCAATGGATGTCCACATCACATCCATCGGCTACGACACACACGGCAAGTGGCTTGCCAGTTCCCTACCGGCCCTTTCTATGGCGCCCCGCTCCATTTGGAGCGGGTACATGGGGAAGAGGTGTTTCATCAGGTACAGGAGCCTGTTGGAATTATAACAGAGGAATGTGTAACAGACCATTGTGCCGTTTTAAACACGACTGTTCCCATTGCGGGGGGCGTCATCCGCTCACACACTGTAATGCCCCAGCGGGAGGTTTCAGTGGGCATAGAGGCAGTGACCAACAGCGGTTTCCAGAGCAGAGTGGTTGGGCAGCGAGAGGTAGAGGCGCCCCTTTCCCTCCTTTCCCAAAAGGCGCCTACTCCCATTAGATTGAATAGCTTAGTGCCTTGGTTGAATAGATATCACGATACTGAGGCAGCATCCCGTTTGTTCTGGGGGTTTCGGGATGGGTTCAAATTAGGGTATCAAGGGCCTAGAAAACAGAGGTGGGCTGACAATCTGCGTTCGGCGAAAGAGATGCCGGACGTAGTTAGTAAAAAACTGAACGCGGAAGTTGGAGCAGGGAGAATAGCGGGCCCTTTCAAGGCTTGCCCTTTGCCGAACTTGATTGTGTCCCCTATTGGGGAAATTCCCAAGAAAACTGCGGGCGAATATCGTATGATTCAGCATCTATCTTGGCCGGAAGGGGGATCTGTAAATGATTTTATATCTGAATTGGACACTTCAAGCTCTTACACAACGGTGGATGGGGCAATGGAATTAGTGACAAAGATGGGCCAAGGAGCCGAAATGGCGAAATGTGATATTCAGTCCGCTTTTAGGTTAATGCCAATTCACCCTTCTGACTTTGAATTATTGGGGATGTTCTTCCAAGGGCACTATTTTGTAGACAGGGTATTGCCAATGGGCTGTGCGGCCTCTTGTGCGCTTTTTGAACTGTTCAGCACTTTCATACAATGGATTTTCTCTCAGACGTATAATAAGGGTGTCTGCTGTCATTACTTGGATGATTTCCTTTTCATAGGAAAGGCAAACACGGGACACTGTACAGAAGCGCTGACGAGTTTCCAGACACTTGCAGAGGCTCTGGGGGTCCCTTTAGCACCAGACAAGACTGAAGGCCCGGTCACAGTAATAACCTTTTTGGGCATTGAACTAGACACCATGCATATGACAGCACGCCTTCCTCAAAATAAGATTCGTGAGATTAAGGCTTTTATCCTCACAGTTTTAAACACAACTAAGATTGAGGTGAGACAGGTGCAGCGCTTGCTGGGTTATTTAAACTTCGCTTGTCGAGTGGTGAGGGCGGGAAGGACGTTTTGTAGACGTCTAGGCATGGCTTTATCTGGTGCATATCTCCCACACCACAGAGTTCGTGTGACAAGAAACATCAAAGAAGATTTACGAGTGTGGTTGTGTTTTCTGGACAATTTTAATGGCATTCCTTTACAATTTGTGCATGACAATTTTGTATGGCAAGTTCAAATCTATTCTGATGCGGCGGGGTCCAGTGGCTTTGGTATCTTCTGGGAAGGGCGGTGGTGCGCGGAGGGTTGGCCAGAACATTGGAAGTACCATGGAAGAAGCATCGCTTTTTTAGAGCTTTTTCCACTGATTGTAGCATTACTAGTGTGGGGCCGAGAATTTCAGAACAGGTCGGTGTTATTTCATGTTGTTAACATGACAGTTGTGAACCTGATTAACAACCAGAAAGCGAAAGATGTTAGAGTGTTACAGTTATTGAGAATGTTCATGCTGTTAAGTTTACGATTCAACATGATGTTCAAAGCTCGACATGTCCCAGGGGTTAATAACTGCATTGCTGATGCTCTTTCCCGATTTCAGTGGCAGAAGTTCCGCGAATTGGCGCCGGGGGCGGATCTCTACAAAACAGAAGTGCCACACAACCTTTGGGTTCTAGGGGAGTGAGGATCGTTCAGCTAGTCGAGCAGTCCATTGCCCCTTCTACTAGAAGAAGTTATGTGCAAGCATGGCAGGAGTTTTTACAGTACAAACAGAGTTTGGGAGGAGCTGAATCAGTGGGGAAAGTTACAGGTGGTATTTGCGATTTTGTGCTGACTTTAATAGACAAAGGTTTGTCGCACGCTACCATTGCAGGAAAATTGTCTGGTTTATCCTTTTATGGTCAATTGTTGTGGGGTTTTGACCCGGTGGATGATTAACTGGTAAGAAAAATGTTGAAGGGTTTACAGAGGGGGTCAGTGGGTTTAATGCAACCAAGAGCTCCCATTACGTTTGAATTGTTGCAGAAGTTGTTAGGACAATTAGGTTTGTTTTGTTATGATCTGTGGGAGTTAGGGCGTTTTAGGTTAGCTATGATTTGGATGTTTTTTGGGGCTTTTAGGGTTTCTGAGGTTTTGGGAGTGGGAAGTGATAGAGGTCTGTCCAGTGCAGAGATTGCCTTAAGAGAATATAGGCTGGGGATATGGGTGAGGAAGTCGAAAACAGATCAATTAGGCCGAGGCGCGTGGGTTTTTCTAAATAGTAGTGGGGTGGCTGATTGTTGCCCGGTGCAGGAGTGGGTTCGTTTTGTTGCTAGGGAACAGATGACAACAGGCCACATTTTCATTCATGAAACTGGTGAGAAAATTACAAGTTCCCAATTTTTAGCAGTTTTGAGAAGGGCTCTGACATACTTGGGGGAAAGTCCAAAATCATTTGCCACACACTCTTTTCGTATAGGGGCGGCTACAGAGGCGGGAAGACTGGGCTTGGGTGTGGACGTGCTTAAACGCATTGGTAGGTGGAAGTCTAACAGTTACAAACGTTATGTGAGAAAATAAGCTTGTTGTTTGAGTATTTGGATGGGGGTGTGTGGTCTAATTTTTCTTTCATTTCAGGTACTGTGCGGGGTGCAAATTCGAAGTTTAAACATCAGACTTGGATAGTAGGCCATTCGTTCGTAAAGTGGGCAGCCCTCTTCGCAGAAGAGCAGATTTATGGACGATCACTGGGTATTCCTAGTGCGCAGCACGAAGTAGTCTGGAAGGGTAAAGGAGGCATGCAGTGGGACGATTTAATTCCAACATTAACGCAAATGTTTCACATGAGAGGTTGTCCGGACCACCTTATCCTACATGTAGGTGAGAATGATTTAGTTAGAATGTCAGGACTGGCGCTCATCAAACGCATGCAACTTGATTTGACGGTGCTAAGGATGAATTGGTCGACCACTCGCTTGTTTTGGACTGAGTTCATATACAGACAATCTTGGCGACAGGCCAGGTCTCATGCGGCAGTGGAGAAGGCCAGGCGGAAACTCAATAAAGCGATGAGGGTATTTTGTAAAGTGATGAAGATTGGGGTTTTACAGCATGATAACATCTCGAGTAGTGAGAGTCATCTTTTTCGAGATGACGGAGTCCACTTGTCTCAGTTAGGCATGGCCTACTATTTAGTTGAAATCAGAGACATGCTAGCGCAAGAGCTACAAGTGAATCTTTGGTGCAGTTCCAAATTATAAAGAGGTCTGTTTTCTTGGGGTGGGGCCAGGAAAACTCGTTGGTTTTCCTGGGTGGCGTAAAATCCCCAGGGAGGAGGAGTCTAGAGCGGGCTCCTCCAGTTATTAGTTAGATAGGGGGAATTATACAGAAAAATGGAGGGGAAAAAATGAAAGAAAATGTTGGGGAAGTTATGATGAGTTCAATCCAAGAAAAGAGATGGTTTGATGGTTTCGGTATAAAGTCTAAATTTATGATGAAAGGAAATAAATAAATAAAGAAATGGTTTCGGTTCAAATGCCAAATTTACATGTTTGATGATCTGTTGGGAAATTTATGAATTACATATCCTGAATAAAGTGGCCTTTTCTGCTATAAGAAAGCGAGTGGTCTCAATTTGTGGGCGAGGGAGCCGTTGTGCCGGTGGTCGGTACCCCGTTGTCTTGGAAGGGGCACACGAAGTGCGAGCAAGGAGCAGTGCAGGCGGCAGAGGCCAGTAAGCTGGTGAGCGGTTGGCTGGCTGCATTTCAGTTGGTAAAGTGAAGCAGGAGGGGGCGCTCATCAGCCAAATTTTTAAAGGGCGCGCGTGTTACCGGGTGCGATCGCTGAGTAAAGTGCTGCATTTTCAGTCAGTAAAGTGTAGCGGGAGGGGCGTGCATCAGCCAATTTGTTAAAGGGCACGTGTGCCAATAGGAGCGATCGCCGAGCAAAGTGCTGACTAAGGTAGCTCATTTGGGAGAGCGATAGACTGAAGAGCTAGAAGTCGTTGTTTTATTCCCAGGCTTCAGCACGATCCGAGAGGTTCTGGGCAGGGTGCGCCAACTGCCTCGGGGGAGCGGCGCGCAAGCAAAAGGAGCAAATCACTTGAGTGTAGAGCAGCTGGGCAGGAGACCTTTAGCCGTACGCTCTAGCGAGCAATCAGCGGGACTGGTCCTGAGTGGGAGGCCTGGGGAAAAGGAAGGCAGCCTGGGGAAGCCACTGGGAATCATCTGTGGGGGCTACCAATTTTTAAAGCCTGGTGTCGCTTAAAGGCAAGCATAAGACAGTTGGCAAGCAGACTGGGACAGCGCTAATTTTGAATAAAGACATCAGGGTTGTCTTGTGCGCACTGACTTCAAGTATTTCTGTGTTAATACATAGGGAGGGGCACGCGCTGCGAAACAGGTTTTTTGTGTCTTTTCTCCTTCACAGTGCCAGTGACAAACAGGTGTAAGTCGAGTGGACGCAACGGTTTTCCTGTCCGCCGCATTAAGGACGCTGGTTATCAGTGGAGGAATCAGTTGGGAGATCTGGTGGGCGGCACCGGTAGGCCAGCAATTTTACTGCTTCTGGGAGCCACAGAGGGTTTGAGTGGGCGACTCACCTGAGCATGCTGGGTTAGCCAGTGGGTCGTGGCTCTGGTTGCGTGAGTACCCAGGCTGGCTGGTGCTGCTGCTTCTTCCAGGTAGGAGTTGCTGCGGTCTCTCTGGTCTATGGGCAGGGATCAAGTAGAGGGTACTTGAAAGCAGAGCCAGGCAGGAATTTGATCCGCAATGGCCTCTAAGGCGCGATGGAATGAGAAGCGTTCATGCACGGACGTCTTGCTGGAGGCTATAATGCAGCAAGCCCAGGTGATGGGACAGGTCCTCACTCGGTTGCAGGTGAAAATAGATGGGCTTGAGGGAGGAGAGGGGAGGACCAGGCGGCCTATTATTCCGCCACAACCTTATTCCCCGCCTTTGCCTAAGCGGAACAGGCTCAATCCCACCGGGAGAGAGGCGAGGGGGGCAAGGGGCCGGCCACAAGGGTTTCAATTCTGGTGCCACATGCACCCACGCCAAGCCCACGGGGAGATGGGGGGCCAGGTATGCCAGTGCCCACGGGGCCACTAGAGGGCCAGCCACATGTCCTAGCGGTCCCTCTGGGGGGATGTCCAGGGGGGGTCACTCCGGAGCAGCCAGACATAGTGTCTAATTTGGCGGCGGTACTTCCGTGGCTAGAGAAGTTGGGGAACTGGTCTCATGCTGCTGGGGCATCCAGCAGCAGAGGCTATGCAATTGAAAGGGCCAGACACATATGGCTGAGTTGGGTAAAGATAAGATATGGGGTGCCTGCAATACCGGCGGGAGGTGCAACGCCCGTGGTCTCGGTACCGGCCACTGGTGGTGAAGGCGTGTTGGTGACAGTAAGCACACCAAAGGACCCACAAGCACAAAAGACGGCTTTATGCAGGAGCACCAGCAGGTACGAATAAGACGATGCCTCCTTTAAGTTTGGGGGAGATGCGTTCCGCCAGGAAACAGTGGGGAACAGCCTTTACAACGCGGGCATTACCACACGCTACCATTACAACGCTGCTATTGCAACGCAAGTCATTACAACGACTTACGCTGGAGGGCGCGGTTGGATAGGGAATAGTTTAATTTTCTATTCCAACACCTTCCCTACTGTAACGTGGGCTGGAGTTGGAATAGAAAATTAAACTATTCCACTATCCAGCGCTTACAGCGCAAGTCGTTGTAACGACTTGCGTTGTAAAAACAGCGTTGTAATGGCACGCGTAGTAAAAGCCCGCGTTGTAATGTCATACAACTGAAACAGTTTGGGCGACATTTGTCTCAGGAGACCAAAGAAAAGATCTGGAAGGGGGCATATGTGAGCATTTTTCCCCTTTTAATAGATGAGACAGAAAGGGAAAAGGCATGGAAGAACAAAGAATGAACACATCATAAAGAGTGATCAAACATAATTTTGAAATACAGAGTAGAAGAGAACTTGGCCAATAGGATACAAGGTTTCACTATATACATGGCAGTCATGTTGGAGCGTTTCCGAGAGGTTGGGTCTGAAATGGCATGTTTCCAGAATAGAATCACGTCGCACATGCAACAAAGGGGGGTGATGGTTGGAAGGAATATGATAAGTAATTTAGAAGGGCAAAGGCGCAGTACCCATCATTAGGATGGAACAGACTGCTATGTTTATTCATTTAAAACATTTAGTTCAGAGCCCATCAGACAATCTACGGGGGCAGACACAAGAAAGTGGGCGTTTTCAGCCCTTTGGGTGGGCCCTGCCGGTAACGCGAGGGGCATTGCAAGAAAATCAGGGGGCACAGGCAAAAGGGTGTCTGTTTTGATTACAACAAGAGAACCTGTAGTAGAGTACCAGGTACATGGAGGTTCAAGCATTCCTGTGGTTTCTGTGGTAATGCGTCCCACCCTGAGTTCAAGTGTTTCAAGAAATCCAGAGAGAAAGGGCTCATGAAGCAGGAATGAGGAAGCACCCCTAGAAAAGGCTAGCTCCCCTGTGAAAGTCGGCGCCATGATTCCCTGGTTAAACATGTACTACTGCCCTGAAGCTCCAAGGACGATCAGGGAGGGGTTTGTAGAAGGTTTCAGGATACCGACGCAGGGCTACAATGGGGTGGCGCACTACAGGAACCAGCTCTTGGTTAGGTCCAGCATTTGACATGTGAATGTAAGTTCTAAGCAGAGGCTCCAAGAGAATTGAGCAGCTGTTCCTGGTCTGCAACTATGCCAAGGCTCAAATCTAGAACGAAACAGAATCTAGCAATGACTGCATCCCTGGACATGCCAAATAGAATGGTCCTCTGCCTGTAAACCCTTTCTCTCCTCTTCAAAACATTATTCCTCAAAATAAGCAACAAAGCAACAGAAATATTCACTGTCAAGGTGAACTCATTTTTGGTGTAAATTGCTTTTAATGTGGCTAGTCTGTGTGGGATTGGTTGATTTTGCAGTTAGTAACACCTTTTAACAGGAGTGGCCGAGTTCTGACTGTTCGCTCTCTCTCCCCCTTGCAGAAGAAGACGTGAAGCATGTCTTTGAAGCCTAGTTGATCTATATTACAGGTACCTAAACAAGTGTTTTATATATTTTTTTTAATTGTACAAAAATAATAAAAATATAACATTATAAATGTAAATGTAGTTGAGCACAGCTACCCGCAGTGGGTTTCCCGGCGCTTGCTTAGGGAACCCTTCCTGGTATTCCCCTGTGAGATAGCAGGGTATCCACAAGGTGAAAGTCAGGCATCCCGCCGCGAGGGGACGTTGTGGAGATTAAGCAAGCTATTGCCCAGAGTCGCAGAGTGTGAACCCGTGAGTCGAGGAGGCACCGGGGCGAGAATTATCGAATCCGTGGAATTTTTAGCCCAAGACCCCGCCGAGGCGGGGAATTGAACCCTGGTCCAGGACCGATCTCAGCTTCTGGGTCTGCTGCCTGTAACCCCTGAGCCACACTTCAATGTTTTAGAGATTCACAAATATTTTTCAATGTACTTCCTTATTTTTCCCTATGTGGTGCCAGTGGTATTCCTTGTTTTGATCGAATTCTATCAGAATGTGTTGCAGTACCACTGGCTGGCCAAGTGCAATGACTGATTTACCTTTTTGTCAGTTGTACAGTACTACTGCAGGAGATGTAGGTGTCATTTTTGTGAGTAGGAATGGCTTACACTTTTGTGGGTGTTTTAGTATTTGCATATCACTTCCGAAATTCCTCCTTAAATTCCGTATACCAAACACATATTCCCCAATTTTTCAATCCACTTCCTTTTGTTCCTCCCACATTTACTACTAAAACCTCTGTCTGTGTGCAATATCTCTAAACTCATGGTGGAAATCGCCGTAGAAGAGATAGGACAGGCCCAGGCGCACCTCGCTGGTCCACGACCTGTGCATACTGTCCTCGCTGGCCCACGGCCTGTGAATACCGTTTGTGAGTACGTAAAGTAGTACTTCCGGGGTACTAATTCACAAACTCAAAAATGCTTTTGTTTTGCGAATAGGAAGGACTCATGCTGTTCGTTTAATTTCACGATTGCACGTTAAGGTCCTTGCAGCCTAATTATAGCACTTTTGAAGTATTTAATGGCACTTCTCGACCACCCACTCAATGACTGCTCATGACACGCAAGTTTGTTGTGATACGGCGGCTTGTCCTGTGACAAGGACGGCGTGAACACAGCGGAAAGCATTGTAGCACAACACTGAGATGGCAGGTTAATTCATTTGCGATAAAAGCGAAGTCATCGGCGACGTCGCTTGTGTTTCTGTCTGTGATGTCGAGAGTGAGAATACGAGCAATGCACGATGGGAGCTGAAATGAAAGCTGCGCAGCTACAACCAGTGGCGAGTTTCAGTGGTTTTGAATTGTTGCATCAAATTCAACAGGTTTGTTTGGAAAATATGCTGTACCTTCACACTTTCTTTCGCTGTCTCTCTCAAAGTTGTTCTTATGTTAAACAACCACTAAAATAAAAACATTTCTAACACATGGAGTGTTTATTTTCAAAATTAGTTTTCAAAATGAGATTTCATTGCTGCTTCTGGCTTCCTCAAAGAACATCATGTTTTGGCAGCGGAATTTTGGACCAGGCAGGCAATAAATAATACGTTCACATATATTTCAGCTTTTGGTGCCATCTAGTGGATTTCATTGGACAATGGTTTTATGTTTTAAAAGAACAATGCTTTTTTTATGCTTTAAAGGACGAATGTTAGTTCTTACCAGAAATGAAAATGCATTTTGGATTTATCTGTTTAAGAGTTGTTTAAAACAGCCATGGCAAAAATGTTTAAACTAGCGCCGCTCCCTTCCTGTCTCCCTCTAGGGGGGCTTGGGGGAGGGAGCCGACCGCCGGGAGGTCTCCTCCCCCGGGCGGTTTGGGAGAGCTGCGAGGGGTGTCCCTTTAAGAGGGACAGAAGTTTCCAGAATTGGGCTGGTCCAGTAGGACCAGAATAGCCCAATTATAAACCCCCCGCCCACTGCCTACCAGCCACCATTTTAGGTTTGGTGACCTGGTGGCTAGGTGGGCTCATAGCTTTTTTGTCGGAGTTTATTGTAGCTTTGTGTGAATTTTTGTAATTACTTCGTTTGAAATGGAGGATTACCGCGTTTTGGAAGCCATGCGCCTCTTGTCCGAGGCGGGTCGCATGGATTTGCTGGTCGGAGGGGGGCAGGCGCGCCCCCAGCGCCAGGCCTCTGCTGGCGTATCGGCGGCGGTACTGGCGTGTTCCTCGCCCAAGAAACGGCGCTCGGGCCAGGTAAGCGAACGGGGCCGGTCCCGCACGAGGAGACCGGCCCTTCCCTTGCAGGCGCGTGTGGCGGTGGGGGAGGGGGGAGCGCCGGTGCATGGCGGCGCTCCTGGGATCGCTCCTACGGAGGCGCGTTCGGCGCCTTTGGTTATCCCGCAATGTCAGGTGGGGGCGGGAGGTGCACCGGCGGAGGAGCATCGGTCCCCGAGGCAACCGGGTCAAGCGCCTGACGCGCTTTCGTTGTCCTCAGCGGGGCGGGTGGTGCGAGGCTTCGAAGCTGAAGCGCTCGCGCCGGTTTCTTTGGTGATGGCTAAGCGGGGGAGGGGGGGGCGGAGAGGGATCAAGAAGCGGTCCGCTTCTGACCCAGTGGGGGAGCGCAGAGTGGAGCCAGAGCTTGTTGTATCTGCGCGAGGGAAGCGCAGGGGTTCTATACAGTTGGGGGCGTGTCATGGGGCCTCTCAGCAGCAATATATGCCGGATTTGAATGTGGAGCCGAGTTTGGTGGCAGAGACACAGCTTAATATTGTTCCAGGCGCTAGAATGTTGCTGACATCTTCGAACCTTGCTGTATCAGGTATGGATGTGGCTGATTTTAGGGCTTCTAGCCAACTTGTTACAGGTGGATTGGGAAGTCAGGTTGGTATGGAGTCTCATGCTGGCCAGTTTCTTTTTGCACAGGATGTTGTTAATACTCGTGGGGTCTTTTTGCACAGGATGTTGTTAATACTCGTGGGGATGTGGACAGTAATGTGGGCAGCCCGTTATTGTTCTCTACCCCGGGTTCTTATGTGGGGGCTGCTTGGTCTGTTGGAGAGGGATCCAGAGGAGAAGGTGAGTGGGCCCAGATGGGCGAAAGTAGTTCCAGGACTGGTGAGGTTTTGGGCCAGGATATGGTAAGGTCAGGGGCTGTTGTGTTTCCTGGTTTGCAGGAAGGGAATGTCCGTTTACGGAGGGATGACAGGGGATTGTCACAAGGGGGTCATGGAGCTTTTCATGGTGAGAGTCGGGGGTCTGCACCTGCGCATGGCCCAGGTTTGGGGGGATTGGGTAGGGCGGTAGGGGATGATTTTGTGAGGTTAGTTCACCCTGGCGTGGGGTTTACAGGGGCTGGGGGTTTCTCAAATACGTTGTTGGAGCGTGAAGGGTTTTCCAGGCAGAGGATTGGAGGGCCTGTCCATGGAGACGCTACAGGCCCTTATGTCATGTTCGGTTCTCCTGGTTGGGAGCATTTTGGTACAGCAGGTTTAGCGCAGCGTGGTCTTCACAAGGATATGGAGGGCGTCACGAGAGGTGTGGGGATCCCTTTACAGGCCCCTTCTTCAGCGGCAGCGGGCGCTAACCTGGATGAGAGTGATGAGGAAGAGCTGATAGGCGACTCTCAGGTTCGGGTAGTGCCATTGAAGGGTTGCATTAGGGGACGCTCCTTGGAGAGGTGTCAGGGGTCGTTTGTTGATGCTAACTTACGGAGGTCGAGGTCTGTTTCGAGTGTTGCTTTTAGGGACCCTAGCACACCAGTCCAAACTTTTTCTTTTCAGGATAGGAATAGGGGCGGCGATCCAGACTTGGCAGGGCGCGGTCCAGTCCACTTTCGCCAAGGGGAAGCGACGAGAATGCCTAGCGCGGCCCTCTCTGTTCCATCGAGGGATCCCGCCGCGGCCAGCACACGAGGGTCTGGCGTGACCCCGCTGGCCCCAACGAGTAGCAGGTATAGGTGGCAGGCCTTGCCGGCGGCTAAGGAGCTACAGAGTCAACGCGCAGGGAGGTACGGGCGTGTACAGCCTGCTCCCCCTCCTGGAGTTTCAAAATCATTTAAATGTACAGTGGTTGATACCGGGTTGGGTAAGACCCGTGATGATTTGTTGCACACTAGTGTCGATTCAGTAGTGTTGGACTACGACGAAGAGAGTCCTGAAGAAGGTGAAGTGCGGGATCCGGAAAGGGGGGTGCCCTCTCATGTTTATTCTAGTGTGTTACAGGCTCCAGTGGTCCAAAGTCAAGTGCAAGGGAGAAGAGAGCACGGCCCATCGAGTAGGGCGCCTCGCAGACCGGATGCATTGACCTCGGAGACACGGGCGGAGCCATCGAGAGTGGTCTCTCTTTTGCCAGGTGAGCAATCAGCCACACAGGCCAAACCTAAGATGGTGTCTGTGGGTACCGGTGGTGAAACTGAAGTGATTAGTAGTGATGGCCGTCTGGTCAAAGGTCGATATGTAAAAGACACAGCAGTTGGTACAGATGATGTGGTAGACATTCAGAACACAGTGGTAGGTCATGTTATGGCTGGTGCTTCCAGCAAGGTTAAAGAGCCTGTGGCCAGTAAAGAACTAAAAATCAAAAAACTGCCTTACATGGGGGTTACGAAACCATTAGGTGCTCATCTCATGTTAAGTACCAAGGAACGAATTTGGAATGGTGAGTATGTGGAACTACTGAAGCTACTCCACAGAGAAGTCAGGTCCAAAGAGGGGTCTAAGGAGGAGGAGTTTGAGCTGGCAAAACGCCCCAGAGTGCCTTTAACTATTGAAAACTGGACAGCTGCATTTTTAATTTATGCCAGTGTATATTGCGAAAAGTTCCCTGAGCGCAGCGTGTCCCTTTTTAAATACATGGACGTCATTCGCAAGGCCCAGATCACCGGGGGTGGTTTTGCTTGGTCTCAATATGATGAGGAATTTCGGGCCAGGATGGCTTGGGACCCGGAAGCTAAGTGGGGGGAGATAGATAATGACTTGTGGCAACACACAATGGGGTCAGCGTCAGGGGGGAAAACCATTTTCACGGCAAGTGGTTTGCCGTTAGTTTATCGGCCCTTTCAGGGGAAGCCCACCCGGGGAGGGGTGGGGGCCACTGCAACCTTGTACTCAGGGTCTGGTTTCTGTTGGGAATTTAATAGGGGCTCCTGTACCAGGGAGTATTGTAAATTTAAACATGAATGCTCAGGCTGTGGTAAGAAACACCCGTTGTCCAAGTGTTGGAACAATCAGCCATCGGACGGTACACAGGGAAAGCAAACAGTTTCAGGAACATCAAATACGACTTCACAGTTTTCAGGAGGAAGGGGATACAGAGGTGCTAAGGGTGCTGGGTCCAAGGGCTCGTACGCCAGTTAATTTAGAAAGGCTGCGCATTGCCCTCCATGGTTTCGAAGGTCAGTCAGCAAAAGTTACACTGTTGGAAGGTTTTCAGTTTGGGTTCCGACTCGGTTACTTAGGTGCTAGGGACCGGAGGTGGTCTGCCAATTTAAAATCAGCTTCTGAACATGCCACAGTGGTACAAGACAAACTTAATAAGGAGGTACATGAAGGGAGGATGGCTGGCCCGTTTCACGATTGGCCGATCCATAACTTGATTGTTTCACCGGTTGGAGTTGTCCCGAAGAAAGAACCGGGACAGTTTCGCCTGATTCAACATTTGTCATGGCCTGAAGGGTCGTCTGTTAATGATTTCATTGACCCAGAGGCAGTGTCTGTCTCTTACTCTTCGGTTGACGTGGCCATGTCACTTGTTGTGACAGCGGGCGCAGCCGCTGAGATGGCTAAGTGTGACATCAAGTCTGCTTTTCGGCTATTGCCTGTCCACCCGGACGATTGGAGCCTTTTAGGTATTCAGTTCAATGGTAAGTGGTACGTGGACAAGGCTCTGCCGATGGGCTGCTCTATATCATGTGCCTTGTTTGAGTGTTTTAGTACTTTTCTGCAATGGTATTTTTCCCATCAGTCCGGTCATACCCTGGTAACACACTATCTCGATGATTTTTTCTTTGTTGGATCCCCGGGCTCCGCGGAGTGCCAGAAGGCTCTGGACACATTCCAAGGGCTCATGGAGGATTTGGGAGTTCCTTTGGCTCCCGAGAAAACAATGGGCCCTGCCACTGTCCTATCCTTTTTGGGTATTGAAATAGACTCTGTGGGTATGTCTGCTCGACTGCCGGAGGACAAAAGGGTCAACATGATTGAATTACTGGATGTGATGTTGTCAAAGAGAAAAGTGTTGGTGAAAGAGATTCAAGTGCTTTTGGGTCATTTGAATTTTGCCTGCAGAGTGGTGAGAGCGGGCAGGACCTTTTGTAGGAGACTGGGCAGGGCTTTGGCAGGTCATCATTTGCCCCACCATCGTGTTCGTCTGTCTGCTGGTGTTAAGGAGGATTTGAGAATGTGGAAGTTTTTTCTGAACTCCTTCAATGGTGTCCCCTTGGTCAGAGAGGTTGACTTTCAGTGGGATGTACAAATGTTTTCGGATGCTGCTGGCAGTGATGGTTTTGGGCTCTTTTGGAATGGCAAATGGTGTGCAGAACGTTGGCCCGATGAATGGTTGAATGGAGGTCGCAGCATCACTTTCCTGGAACTGTTCCCCTTATTGGTCGCCTTGACACTGTGGGGGGAGGAATTGGCGCACAAGAAAGTGCTGTTTCGTGTGGATAACATGGCGGTGGTGGAGATAGTGAATCGCCAATCGGCCAGGGACGGACAAGTGTTGAAACTTATGAGAGTTTTTGTTCTTGGTTGTTTGAAACACGATATTCATTTTCGTGCGTTGCACATTCCTGGTGTGGACAATGACATTGCGGATGCTCTGTCTCGTTCACAGTGGGAGAGATTCCGTGGTCTGGCGAGGGATGCGGACAGATCCCCGACTCCGATGCCGAGTCATCTGTGGCACGTCGGCGAGGTCGGGTCGTTCAATTGGTGGTAGGTTCTCTGTCTGTGTCCACGCGTTCTGCGTATTCCCTTGCGTGGAAGGAATTTCTGGAATCTGGTGCTGTCAGAAGGGAGGATATGTCGAGTCGGTCGGATGATGTGGTCAACTTTATACTGGACCTCATGGATAAGGGTTTGACCAAAGTAACCATTGCTGGGAAACTGGCGGGGATTGCTTTCATGGGGAAGTTGTGGTGGGGCTATCCTCCATCTGCGGGGGAAATTGGTAGAAGGATGCTTGAGGGCTGGGCCAGGGAGCAAGGGCACATTGGTAGATCCAGAGCCCCTATATCTTGGCAAGTTCTTGCCAGGTTAATTACGGTTTTGCCTTTAGTTTGTTCAGATGATTTTGAGGCATGTCTTTTCTCTATGTTGATGGCTTTCATGTTTTTTGGTGCTTTCAGGGTATCTGAGTTGTTGGGTTCAAAGTATAAGTGTGGATTGTTTTGGAAGGACGTTTTTTGTTATAATGAGGGAGTTCATGTATGGTTGGCCAGTTCTAAAACGGATCAGACGGGTAAGGGGAAAGGTGTATGGTTACAGGCATGTGCTCCGAAGCTTACTTGCCCTCTACTGCTTGCGCGGCGCTGGCGTTCCTTGTGTGGGGGTGGCGATGAAGTCCTGGTTTTCCAACATATCAATGGCACCCCTGTAACACCTTATCAATTACGTATGGTTTTGCGCAAAGCGCTACAGCACATAGGTCTCGATGGCAATATTTATGGTACTCACTCTTTCAGAATAGGTGCTGCCACTGAAGCTTTTCACAGAAATTGGTCTGAAAGGGATATTAAGCGATTGGGGCGCTGGTCTTCTAACTGTTTCCAGCGTTACGTGAGGAGCTCGGCGGAGGAGGCGCATGCGTCATCCTCCTTCACAGGATTCTAACTCTCTTTTCTTTTTCAGGATCCGTTGCTGGGCCTCGCTCCTCGGTGGTAACGGTCTGGATAGTGGGGCATTCATTTGTCAAGTGGGCCAGAGTCCAGGCGGCGAGGAGTTACTTTGGAGATCTACTTGGTTTCAATGATCGAATGTTTAACGTTCTTTGGAAGGGTAAAGGTGGGATGCTCTGGAGAGAGTTGATCCCTTGTTTGAACAACAACATGGTGGGCGGTGTCTGCCCGGATATTTTAGTCATTCATTTGGGAGAAAATGACCTATGTGCAACAAAAGGTGTAGTCTTGCTGCGAGCTATGAAACGAGATTTAGGCCTCATTAAGGAACGATGGGCTGGGTGTCATGTTTTTTGGACAGAGTTAATTCCTCGCAGGATATGGAGGGGAGCGGTGAATCCCAGGGCTGTCGATCGGGCTCGGAAGAAAGTAAATTCGGAGGTGTCTCGTTGCTGTAGGAGCCTTGGTTTCAGTAGGATTTCACACAGGGACATTAAGTTTGAGGCTGTTGAGTTCTTTAGGGATGATGGAGTTCATTTGTCCCGTGTGGGCATGGAACTTTACTTGTTGGAGATTCGTGAGGTTTTAGCCCGGGCATTGGCCATGCAGCGCTGATTTTCTGGTTTGTCTTTCGCTTTGCGGTTGGGGGGCAGAAAGGGAGGCGTTGCTTCCCCCGCCTACCTTTCTGGGTGGCGGTGTTTTTGGGTATCATTACGGTTTTTAGGCAGATTGCTGGTTGAGTATTAGTTCAAGTATTTCTTTGACAAGTGCTGGGGTATGTTGGTCATGGTTTGACCGTTCAGTTTTGTGAGGGGGGGTATCTGCAGGAGTGCAGGGTCAGGCAGGGTTTATGGTTATGGAGGACCTGACCGTTGTTATTGCAATTGTGGTTGGTCGAATAAAGTTTTAACGATGATGTATGTTTGTTTAATGACGAAATGTTTTATTGATGATGTAATTTTATTGATGACGTAATGTTATAATGCTGTTATATTGTTATTGATGTATTGTTGGGAGCGGGAGGGCTCAAATGTTTTAGGGGTGGGGGAGGGTTCGGGGGGCTGAGTTTGTAGTTATTTATTTATTTAGTGAGGTTTAGTTTTGTAAGGCGTTGCCAAGGTTTGTGTTTGTAATGTGCACCTGTGTCTTAATAAAGCGGCCTTTTACACACACAAACAACTTTTGGTCTACTTTTCTCCCACCCCTCGCCCTCTCTCCCAAGGGGGGCTTGGGGGAGGGAGCCGACCGCCGGGAGGTCTCCTCCCCCGGGCGGTTTGGGAGAGCTGCGAGGGGTGTCCCTTTAAGAGGGACAGAAGTTTCCAGAATTGGGCTGGTCCAGTAGGACCAGAATAGCCCAATTATAAACCCCCCGCCCACTGCCTACCAGCCACCATTTTAGGTTTGGTGACCTGGTGGCTAGGTGGGCTCATAGCTTTTTTGTCCCACCCTCCCTCCCTCAATTTTTCGCTTTAAATTCTCATTTTTTCCCCTCGCGGCCCAGTTTTTCCCCATTTTTTGGGGGTTTTTTGCCCCCATTTTCTTCTTTTTATGTAAAAGGCTGTTTTGTGGGCTACCGGTGTGCAGGGGTTGTTTCTCTTGTATTTGTATCCGTCGCTAGACACAGGTGCTGTGCGGTGTTTTTGGGTATCATTACGGTTTTTAGGCAGATTGCTGGTTGAGTATTAGTTCAAGTATTTCTTTGACAAGTGCTGGGGTATGTTGGTCATGGTTTGACCGTTCAGTTTTGTGAGGGGGGGTATCTGCAGGAGTGCAGGGTCAGGCAGGGTTTATGGTTATGGAGGACCTGACCGTTGTTATTGCAATTGTGGTTGGTCGAATAAAGTTTTAACGATGATGTATGTTTGTTTAATGACGAAATGTTTTATTGATGATGTAATTTTATTGATGACGTAATGTTATAATGCTGTTATATTGTTATTGATGTATTGTTGGGAGCGGGAGGGCTCAAATGTTTTAGGGGTGGGGGAGGGTTCGGGGGGCTGAGTTTGTAGTTATTTATTTATTTAGTGAGGTTTAGTTTTGTAAGGCGTTGCCAAGGTTTGTGTTTGTAATGTGCACCTGTGTCTTAATAAAGCGGCCTTTTACACACACAAACAACTTTTGGTCTACTTTTCTCCCACCCCTCGCCCTCTCTCCCAATTCATTCATAGTATCCCTCTTGTTAGTTCTGAAGCTTTTCGTGGAAAATAAAAGCCATGCTTATTTACGGCATGAAACATAATTTCCATTTTTAATAAAAACTACAACTGAGCAAAAGTACTTTAAGATGTTGCCCAACACAAATTATTTACTCCTGACGAATCAAGCCTTCCGGCCGATGCAGTTTCTGTCAAGCATCCAACGGTCTACTACCACTCAACAAAATCCGAATAGGAATAAACAGGTGCAACCGTCCTGGCCATACCGCAGGGGTGCCTAAAGTAAGTCCAGAAGGACTGACTGGATATATAGCAGCTTTTCAGGATAACTACTGATTAAGTAAATATGCTTCGTGTAGATTTCTTGAATCTAAATTTATCCAATTTGGACAGCCTCGAAATCTAACAAACTTGAGACCCCCTTGCACCTAGCCCTGGAATACCGATATGAACAATTTACATGTAAATTTCTCTGCGTAAAAGAAACTCTATTGGGAAACAATCTGAATGCGCTCCTAAAACTCTAAAACACCTTTTAGAAGTTTTGGAAAGGTCAGAGACCCACCTTTTTCTCTCAGCCTCTGACTAAAATTGTAACTTATTTTCAAGCAATCCAGACTTTTCAATATTCCTCGTCCTGGTTCGAAACCTATTATTGGATCGACCTTGTAACCACTGCATATATATACATATATTTGAGATGTCATCATTGATGTCAGAAATGATGCCATAGAACATGTCATGAGTGATGTAATTTATGAGGTCATAAGCAGTGCATTGCGGGGGCGGACGTTATGGTTAGCTCAGCTAACTTTAACTGATGAATGGGGGGGCGTGGCCAAGCAGCATGGCCGACAGGACATGAGCTCCTCCGGCTCCCGGCAAATCGGGCCAGAAATCCTGTGCATATATCCTGTGAGGGCTCATGAGGGGCAAAATCGAACGCATCAGGACCCCCTGACTCCTGGGAGCACCTCCTTGAGCGATATTAGGCGTCCCGTACCTAGGGACGCCGAGAAAATTCTCTGCGCAGGAGAGCCCAGGCCTGAGAAATACGTGAGGCCGAGGATTGAGGCCTGAGGCTGGAGAAAGACGACACCTGGCGTGGGTGGCCCTGCGGAGCTCCGGGGGCCCGCGAGCCACGTTAGCATCGCCGACGCATCGGATCCTACTCTCGGCGTGCCTCTGACCTGGGCACCATTGCGGGCGTCCCGACCTGAGCCGACGGAAGCGGAGGAGGTCGTGTGTGTGCCTGGCGGACCCAGCAGCGGGGCGGTAGAGGCGGCCTGACACATGGCGAGGCCCCGGACATAGGCCTGCGCATCCGGAGGCGTGGGGGCTCCAGGGCCTACCAACAATGGCGTTTGCGGCCTGGCCATAATCTCGGGAGGAGCCAGCGGGAGGCCTGCTGTCCCCTTGGGTACCCGGGCGTAAGAGCCTGGCGAGTGGGACTGTTGGTAAAGAGGTGCATGGGCGACTACTCGCGCCGGCCGGCGCTGGTGGGAGACAACGTCCCTTCGTGGCCTGGAAGCCGCGATAGGCCCGACTGCAACGCCCTTGGAGTATCCTGGAACAGTCTGTCGCCGGGGCCGTGTCAAAGCGCAGGATCTGACCTCGAACGGCAAGATCAGGTAGGAGAGGCCTAGAGAGAGTGGACATTTAGGGTGAAGCACTGGCGCGGCGGCCCCTTTAAGCCAAGCCCCCTGTCACGGTCCTGGCAGCTGGCGTAGGTCCCGGCTGCTATCCTTGACCCCCCTGCACTGGTCGGACTAAGCACGCAGCCTGGGGACACGGTAGAGAGACGATAAGGTTAGCGGCAGTGTGGGACACAACACCGAGGATTACGCCGCCTCCGAGGTGGGACCGGCGACGTGCTCGCGGCATAGGGGCTTCCTGGCAAGACGCAGCCTACCGGGAGCGGCAGCTGTGTGCGGACAATCGATTGTGCTGGCCCTCTGACGAACCTTGGCAGAGAGGGCGCTCTCCTGAATGGAAGGGCCCGTCACGGAGGAGACGCTTTGTGGAGCCAAGTGGTGAGGCCTACCTGCGGCCCCAGGGCGCCTCCTCCCTACTGAAGCGGTGGTGCATGGTGAGTGGAGCAGTGGCGGGGTACGGCCATAGATCCTGTGATGTGGTGGCGAGGGGCAGAGAGGGATACCTCAAAGTAGCGGAGTGAGCCTGGACAGTCACTGACCCCCTGGGAGTGTCGCAGTAGCTGATTGGCGAGTGGGCCTACGAAGAGGTTTCCTGGAACCTGGCGTCTGACGCTGGCCTTAAGGCAGTGCAGTCAATAACCACTGAAGGCCTTGCCGCCCATCGGGGAATTGAAAAGGACATACGGGGCATCTGAAATGCGAAAAGACAGGATGTCGCGCTCCTCGCAGCCAAACACCATAACACAATATACCACTCAAAGGCTACTGTCCTAGCGGATCGAGTGACAGTCGGGCCAAGAGGAGGGGGCGGAGGCACCTGGGGAGCCCTCCCGCGCAGAGCTACTGAAGGCAATCCAGGGTTCACACTCGGCACTGGAGCGCCAAATAAAGGCTGTCTCAATAGATGTAAATTTGATGCGGACAGACTTACAGAAGGTGGCCGATAAAGTCTCCGACGCGGAGGGCAACATAGCACAGCTGCAAGGGGAGGTAGCATCCCTTAAAAAAACTGTCGCCCAACTCAGGGTTACGACGAGGGACCTGGAGAGAAGAGCAGAGGACGCGGAAGGGAGGGTGCGCCGCAGTAACATCAGGGTCTTAGGCGTGCCGGAGCGGGCAGAGGCTGGAAATGCTGAACGCTTCCTAGAGGACTGGATTCAAACACAGCTGTGCCCGAGGGGTCTCTCGGAGGGCTTTGTGATGGAGCGAGCCCACAGGGCGCTAGTCCCGCGGCCGCGGGCTCCTCCGCGGGCCCTGATCGCCAAAATTCTCAATTACAGAGACAGAGACTGTATCCTCAAGGCGGCGAGGGAATCTGCGAATCTCACCTTTGAAAACAGCAGAATCTCCATTTACCCAGACCACACCCAGCAAGTCCAAGAGCAAAGGAAATCCTTTCTGGGAGTCAAACAGAAACTCCGGGAGATGAGCCTACAGTACATGTTACTATACCCGGCCAAACTGAAGGTGCTGGCCCAGGGAAAGGCTCATTTCTTTGAATGCCCGAAAGAGGTCAGGGAATAGTTGGAGATTCGGGGTGACGACCTGCCGCCTGGCGAACGGGGTGGAAATCGCAGGATGTGGGGAACTCGAGCTCCGAGGAGGCGTACGAACAGAAGACGACGACGGTCCGAGACAGCTGCAAGTGGGGAGAGCCACAGAGTGCTGGTGGGAGCTGATGGAGCCTTGCTTCTGGAACCTTCCGGAGATGGCAATGGAACGGTGCCCTCGAAATCCGCGGGGAATGAAGGGATCTTGGTCCCCGACACACTGCCGGTCCCGGCAGAGGACATGTCACTAACTGCTGCGGCAATCCCCGAGACTGCGGAGATTGGGACTCCTGAGACGGTGGATCCTTCTTGATCTGAGTGGTTGGGGATATGGAGTGTATGCTATGGGACAAGATCTCAATCCTTTGTGAGAGAGACTCAGGAAGGCATGGGGGTGTTGCATGAAGAATGAAGTGGGGGGGTTTGCCTTTTATGCATGGCATGAGAGAGGAGGAGGGAGTGGTCAAGGTTAGGGGATGTGGAAGTGTATATTGCCTTGTATAAGAGTATATGAGCCCGGTGTAGATGTCTTGAATCGGGCCTTGCAGGGAGTCGGGGTGGGGGGGAGGGAGTTTCTTGTTCTTGTTTCTGAGTGAATTTTGCCTCGTTGGGCGAATGGGGTGGCTGTGCACGTCCTGGCACCGGCAGGGAAAGGGCATATTGGCATGTTTGGTTGTTGCTTATATATTGCATGTGGGAGGGGGGCCTGTTCAAAGGGAATGTTCAAGGGGACTGTTTTGGCATCGGTTGTATCACAGGTCGGGCACCGGAGGGGGCTTGCTCTGGGAGCGGGAGGTTGTGGTGGGGTAGGATAGGTTGCACATCATGGGTTACAAGTTTATGAGCTGGAATGTGAGGGAGCTAGGCACATGCTCTAAGAGATACAGGGTCCTTTCCTTCCTCCGCAGACATGGAGTGTCCATTGCTTGTCTTCAGTAGACCCACCTGGTGGACGACGGGGCGCAGAAGTTGGCCAACAAATGGCGTGGACAAAAGTATCATGCGTCCTTCTCTACATATGCCAGGGGGGTCCTGATCTGGGTGGCCCTGGGGGTACCGTTCGCTATGCAGTATATGGAAGCGGACATCAATGGTCGATACCTGCTCCTCCGGGCTAAACTGGATGGCAGGTATATTGTCATTTTAAACTCATATGCACCCAACTCTGACGACCCGGCCTTCTGTAGGGCCTTACAAGATGTCTTGGCTCACGACCTGGGGACCCCGACACTTTGGTTCGGGGATTTCAACTGCATTCTGGATCCGGCCCTAGATAGATCTCCGCCCCGGTAGGGCACGAAACCCCGTATGACTGTGCAGCTCGGGGAGGTCATGAGAAACATAGGGGCGGTAGATGTTTGGCGCCAGCGGAATCCAACGCAGAAGGTATACACTTGCTTCTCCCCCACACACAACACCTACAGCCGCCTGGATACAGTCCTAGTGGCTAATGCCGAGCTTAACATGTTAGTGGAGGTTACTCACCAGGCTCGTTTTTTGTCGGACCACTCTCCGGTAGCTTGCATAGTTCAGTGGGGGCCTTCGATTGCTCGTCCTCGTACTTGGAGGCTACCGGTGGATATACTCAGGGATCAAATAGGAAAAGCGCACGTGGGAACGGCCATTGGGGACTATGTGAACCTTAATTGGGGACAGGGGAGTTTATCCGCGGCCACTAGGTGGGAGGCCCTGAAGGCTGTGGTGAGGGGCGCTTGTATGGGGCTAACCTACGGAGTTCGGAAACAGCTCCTCCGAGATCTCCAGAAAGAGGAGGACACCCTCCTGCAGGCTCAGCTTGTAATAGACCCGCGCTAGGCTACATGACGTACTAGATAGACTTGATAAATATACACTGGGCCAATATAGGCAGCGCCTTCACAGGGAGGGCGATAAGTCAAGGCGGCTCCTGGCATGGATATTGAAGAGAGAGCAGACTCCCGAGCGCATTGTAGCCTTACGGGACCTGACCGGACAGGTGGTGTATTCGGAGCAGGCCGTCCTTGGGGTCCTCCAATCCCATTTGCAGCAAGTCTACGCAGCAGACCCAGCCGTTTCGGAGAGCTCTTTTCTCCCCTACTTGCAGGACCTGCATGTGTTGACCCTTTCAGATTCGGATAGGGAGGAGCTAGATGCGGACCTGACATTGACAGAGGTCCATGTGGCTTTGTCCCGTTTACCGTGCGCAAAGTCGCCGGGGAGTGACGGATTCCCGTCAGAGTTTTATCAAGAATACCAGGATCTCTTGGCTCCACTCCTCCCCCAGGTCTTTCATGAGGCGTTCGATAGTGGAGTACTCCCGCAGAGCATGGCCCAAGGGGAAATATGCATGATCCTGAAACCAGGGGGGGACAAGCATGACCCCTTGTCATATCGTCCGATAACCATGATAAACTCTGACATCAAAATTCTGACCAAGCTATTGGCCCCACGACTGGTGCCCCACATGGAGTACTTGATATACCAGGAACAATGTGGTTTTATTCCCGGGCGGAACACGGCTATGAATTTAAGACGGTTGAATCATATCCAACATGAGGTGAGAGAAAGGGATGAGCAGACGGTCTTGGTCTCCATAGACCTGGCCAAGCCGTTCGATACTGTTGATTGGGGCTACTTGCAGGAGGTCCTTCGGAAGATGGGCCTGGGGCCCAATTTCAACCATTAGATTCGTATCCTATATAGCTCTCCACGGGCCAGGGTGCATTTGGGAGCCGCGAGATCGGAGGAGTGGCGGCTGGAATAGGGCACGAGAAAGGGGTGCCCCCTCTCACCGCTACTTTTCGCCCTCGCAATTGAGCCCTTTGCCGTCATGCTACGGACTGAGATGAGACAATGGGGCATTCAGGTGGGTGACATGTGCAACATACTGTCGCTGTATGTGGATGACGCCTTGTTTTACCTGACATCCCCGAGGGAGGCTCTCCCGAGGTTACTACAACACTACAACACCTGGACCGCTTTGGCGAGGTGTCGGGATTGCGGCTCAACCAGAGTAAGTCCCTAATTTTCCCGCTCTCGGGATTTGAAGTGGTTCCCCAGGAGGAATTGCCAGAGCTGGGGCTCCGTTGGGAGCAGACCAGTTTCCGATATCTGAGTATTCATGTTGCCTCGTCAGTGAAGCAGTCCCTTGCCCGCAACATAGACCGGGTAATTACATCTCTCCAGCACTCCGTGTCCTTCTGGAACACTCTCCCGCTGTCCCTAATGGGGCGACTGGCCATATCCAAGATGGTGATGCTGCCAAGGACACTGTACGTCCTTCAGAACACATTGTGCCCGCTTCCGCCTAGGATCTTTCGGACCCTCAACACACTGCTTACATCCCTGCTCTGGGCGGGTCGGCGAAGCAGAGTAGCCCTCCGTACCCTTGTGTGCTCCTTTGAGGAGGGGGGACTGGAGGCCCCGCGCTTTGATCTTTATTATTACGCAGCACAGATACTTCCGGTGGCCAGATGGTTCACGGACGCAGATGTATAGGAGACGCGGTTACTTGCAGGAAGGGCCACACTGCAGGAGCTTCAGCTGGCACTGATGCGAGGGGCCGGAGCTGACGCCGAACTACCTTATGTGGTAAGACACACAGCGGGCGTATGGCAATGTTTTATAGAAAGGGTCCTACGGTCGGCCCCCTTCCACAGAGATCTGCCGCTCTGGATACTGGCCCCTATAGTAGAGATAGACCCCCAGATGTCCTTCCGAGAGTGGAGAAATGGGGGCTGTGAGGTCCTGGCAGACCTGTATCCCTCGGATAGCTTTGTGACCTATGAGCAGGCAGTGGAGTCGTTTGGCCTTAGTGGCGGATAATACCTACATTACCAAGGGCTGCGTTCTATAGTGCGCTCGGTCTGGCCACAGTGCCCGGCGATTCCTCCGATGACCCATACCTTACATATCATACTGTCCTGCGGCAGAGGACGTAGATTGATAACTTTGCTGTATGCAGCTATGAAGCGGGATTCTGCTCCTCCGGTGCCACCGGCATGGGCGGCCTGGGAGGCAGATCTGGGAGCGCCTCTGGATCAGAGGCAGCGGACACGTATAGGGGCCCTCACGCAGCGGGTCTCCTGTAATGCACGCTTTAAACTTATTCACTTCAACTTCTTGCACCGCACCTACCTTACCCCGAAGTCGATCAGCCGATTCTCGGAGAGTGGCAGGGACAATTGCCCCAGATGCAGCGCAGTGGAGGCTGGGTTTTTGCATCTGGCCTGGGAATGTCCGTTAGTGGGGAGTTTTTGGTCAGTGGTTGTGGCCCGGGTGAAGGCTACCACAGGCCTCCGAATTGAGCTCACACCCGTGCATTGCCTGTTGGCATTGGTCCCGTGGCCAAGGAAATGGAAGCTTTCTTACAAGTTACTGCAATTGATGCTAGTGCTGGCTAGTCGCAGGGTCGCCATTACATGGACCCCAGATGTAGATGTATGACTCAGGGATGTGAGGGAATGGACACTCGCAGAAGAAACACACATGCAACACACTAGGAGTGATTAGAAATTGCATGAGGATTTGCTGGCGTGGCGAGCCTTGTGCATGACAGGATTGGCGGCAGAGGGGCACTCGTCACCCAGTGACTCTGAAGGGACAAGTGGAGAGTTGTTCTCTGAGCATGACTCTGAGGGGGAAAGGGGAGGGGCCAACTGAGGGGTTCCTCGAACTGTGCATGGAGCTGAGCCTGGCCTGCTTTCCTCACAACGTCACATGCAATCTGCTGGTTCCACCGCTTCACTGCATAGCCTTGTGTGCTTTCAGATGTTGTCATACTCCGAAATTTACCATAATGAGTCAGTCAGTCTGTGCACAAATGTTTTTAACGATGCCTTGGGGGGGATTTATCTTGTGTTTTCCAACAAATATTGAAAAATAAAGTTTAAAAAAAAAAACTTTAACTGATGAATTTCTGTGCTTTTTATTAGTTCAACACATTAATGTTGTCACTGGCATATTCACCTAGCTATAACGTTACTTTAACCTTTGATTTTTGCAGTGAATTTCTAGGTTTTTTTTGTAACATAAGTAATATTTTCTTACCAATCATAAGGCCAAGTCATACACAGCTGGGGGCCCTCACAGATTACCAACCCCGCACTTCGCACAACCTTTGACCGTGCACAGCAGGGAGTTGGAAATCCACCTCGAGTCAGCACCGTTGGTCACTACCAACAAGGAAGGGACAGGGCCGAATAGGGGCATTCACCTCTATTAAGGAATACAGATAATTTTTTAAAGTTCAATTGTAAAGAAAATACACTGTCCATCAGCCAGGAAAATGTGGGAACGCCTTTGCATACTACTAGTGTGGAAGTGGTGGGCCATATGGGTGAAGCTTGTCGGTGATTTGTCGCCTTTGCATACTAAGCAGCAATTAAAATGGAGAACCAGAGAATGGGGACTCTGCCCCCAAACCAGGAAATGACAAGAAATAACCCACTCGTCTTGGCCAGTCACTACAGAAAAGATTGTGCTCCAATAAATGAACAATGCATTCATCTCCATCAAGGATTTCAGATTGGTTTTCAATGTGCAATTGTAGAGAAAACACACTGCCCATCAGCTTGGAAACTGGTGGGAACACCATTGTATACTACTAAGATGGAAGGGGTGGAGCCAAACGTGCAGAACATATGCCTGTATTATTTTTAAAGGGGAGGAGTGCCACGAGGCCCCCCTTCCTGAACTTAATTTGGCCACAGGGACCCCAACCTCCGTTACTCCCTTAAATATAGGTGGGGAACCCCATGCCCGTCTGGGACATCCACCAACCAACACGTTGACAGGGGGGGGGGGGTCCCATGGCAATCGCAGCCCCAGCCATCTCCCCGTGTGGCACCGGAGCCAGCATTGCTCCCACCTGGAGGTAGCACCTGCTTTTTGCATGCTTCCTCTGGGCGAGAGCACTATGTGTTTTCTTTCCATGCCCACATCAGTGCAGGCAGGGAAGCAAAACTCAAGTCCACTCCCAGCCTTCAGGAGCATTTTCAAATCTCCCTCCTGTTGACAGCAGCCTTAGTATTTTCTCCCATTTGGAAAGAGTTTTTCAAAATGCTCCCACCAGGTGGCAGCAAACACAAGTTTCCCTGCCCACGCTGGGGCAGCCAGGGAAAATGCTGTGTCCCGGGGTGGCCTCCCTGGGACACAGCAAGTGAGCCAGCCTTGGAGGATGGGGTCCCCGTGGCCAATAATGGATAAGTGAGGGGGGCCATGTGGCCCCCCATCCTGTTTTTAAAAGTAGCAGCCCTGGGGATGGGCTGCCCAGGATCATTTAAAGGTTCAGGAAGGTGGGCCGCAGGAACCCTCCCCCTTTTTATAAGTTTTGGTCCCTGAAATAGGCTCCCTGTGGCCTATAATGGCTCAGGAAGGGGGTATCACGCGCCTACCCTGATAAAATGTGGCCCAAGGGGTGGACTTCCCAGGGGGGCTCCCCAGGATCTTTAAGGGCTCAGGGAGGGGGGGTCACCTGCACCTGTCTCCTTATAAAATGTGGCTCCGGGGTTAAACTCCCGGGGGTGGGTTCTCGGTGCCTAAAAGGGCCGTGTACCACCCTCTCCTTATGAAATACAACCCTGGCGCTGGGTTTCCCCAGCCCTATAATGACTTGGGGAGGGGCCACACCCCTTCTTTTTTGTACAAGTTTCAGTCCCAGGATTGGCTCCCGGGGCGAACAATAGTTCGGGGGAGGGAACCAGGTGCCCCTCTCCCCTTATAAAATGCGGTCCGGGGATGGGCTCACAGGGATCTATAATGGCTCACAGGGATGTGTGTACCCTCACAGGGTCTATAACGCTCAGGGAGGGAGCCTTAAAGTACCAATGATGCCCGGGCGGCCATTTTATTTATTTTTCTTTTTTTTTACGATCCCACAGGAGTGCCACAGGACTGCGGCACAAACTGAACTGCAGTTTTTTTCCAATTTTGGCCCCAGAGGGCCATTTGTCAAATCCTTGGTGCCGTTTGTTGAATCTTCACAAAACTGTCCAAATAAAGTTCATTTACTGCAGCTCCTTCTTTGAAAGTTTTAGGGTGATCTACTAAGTGGGTGCCAAGAAAAAGGGGGGGGGGTAGAAAACACAATTTCCTTACAAATTTGTGAACAGCGCTACAGCCAAACCAAATCTGGCAGAACGGTAGATCATTTCCCCAGAAAACGTTCTTTCTGTGATTTGGTATGAATGTAGTTTTTGAGAAATCAAGGTTCTAAATTGAGGTAAATCTGGAGAATTGAATTCACAGAACTCTTGCAAGAGTCCTGCAGGCATGCAACTTCAAATATTAGAGCAATCTCATTGACCGAGGGGGCTATTTTTGCCATTGGCCATCTCACTTCCACAAATGCAAAAGGCTGCTGTGAGTCCTGCTGGAGTTCACATGCTGATTAGCTGGCCACAACATGAGGAGAAATGCTGCGGCCACAATTTCAGGAAGCAATTACTTGGTCCCCTTGTCCTCAAAATTGAACAAAAATAAGATATAATGGGACAGGGTAGGGGTATACTGAAGCTCTGGACCTTCTGGGAGGGCCCAGAGGGTCTCCTTCAGGGACAAATTTAAAAACAAAATGTTGGGGGTTTGCTACCATCCCATGGAATTCTCACCAGAGCCAGCAGGACTCCCCTGCTCCCACGGTAGTCCTACAGGAGCCCAGGGCCCAACCTGCCTCCAGAGGGAACAGAAAAGTACTTAAAAAAGGTAGGGGCATGAGATTCAGTCGTGGGTTGGCCGCGTATGGGCGATTGGCCACCAAAGGTCATGTGTGGAGGAGGGTTGACTAATTACGGGAGGTTAGACTCAAGGCCTGGCTGCAGCAAGCCCTGAAGGTCTGTACAGAGCGACAGTGGCTGCCCAAAGGTTAAAAGGATGTTATAGTTAGGTATGGTCCTCATTTTTTTTTTTCATAAAAAAAACCTCAGAAATTCACTAAAGAAACAAAGTTTAAAGTGGCATTATAGTTAAATTAACATATCAGTTTCAACTTAACATGTTAAACTAACAAATGCACAGAAATTCGCCAGTCATAGTTTATTTCAAGTAATTATGGCTCATACTCTCGCCATGCATTGCTTATAGCTACACATATACCATCGGTCATTACATATTCTATCACATTATTGACAACATCAATGAAACATCTGAAATGACACCATTGTTGACAACACTGTGCATGGTAAGAGCAGGGGTTATAGTTGCTTGAAATAAGTATAAGTGGTGAATTTCAGTTTTTTTTGTTTAAAATTTTACATTTAAACTGATATGTGTACCTAACTATAATGTCACTTTAACCTTATGTATATATATATATATCCAAGAAAAAAGTGACAGGTGAGCTCATCAAAGAACAAAAATATATTTCTACTATGTTTGGCTTCCGTTCGGCTTGGCATCCGCCTTTCTCAGGTAGTACAAGATTGTTTGCTCAGGGGCTGCACAGCTGAAACTACTGGATTTTCAAAAACCATCATGAGTGAAGATTTATAATGTGGCACCAAAGCAGTTCTGAGATTTAAAGCAATTAGATGGTATTGTCAGTGATGTTCAGTTCACCGGGATGGAATGATTTCAAGCTGTACATCCAAAAGTTTACTCTGTTACTCTGGAGTCCAGTAGCTCTTTCTTTAAGACATATTTCACAAGGATAATCTTCAAATCTGATAGCAAATGCAAACTGTTACAACTGCAGGGGTTCATTGCTGTGATTCTAAAAGGGGCATCACAGGTGAATACATTTTACAAACATAATCAATAACAAGTTCTGTTAAAAAAGGACCTATAGCTTAAGACAACTTCTTACATGTCAATCGGCATGCATTATTTATGCGATTCAAGGCCAGCGCCAAAACAGTAAAAACAATATGCAGGCCAAACAGTGACTGACTTGTGCACACAATTCAGGAATCACAAACCAGCAATAAGTATTAAGAAACATGACCAGCCTGTAGCCAATCATTGTATCCTTATGGACCATTTGATATCAGAAATAAGGATTTTCTGCATGCGATTCACTTAATGAGAACGTTTCTATTTACGTAGACTATTAACTGACACCAATGGTAAGGAGGCTAATGCTCCTACATAAGGGGCACAAATGTCTCTTGATGATCCTGGCCAATACCACCTGGCACAATGATTATCTGTTGGTCATAATGAATGTGATATCCCTTTATGCCTCAAAACAACAAGCAATGGACAGGAAAGCATATGAATACTCCAAAAAACAATAGAACATTGGAAAATTACAGCTTTCTAAAATGCTGCTTTCTATGATTGAGATATGTTTCATTAACAATATCTATTTTTTTTTCAACCATGAAATATATCAACAACAGTCTGAAACCACAATGGGGATTTCTTTTTCTCCAAGCTATACAGATCTTAACATGGGATGGTGGCAGAAAGAGATACCAACAAATGACAGCCATCTGGAGAAATGCATCCTCTAGTTGAGGTATGTTAACAACCTTTTCATAATATGGAAAGTCACAAAAGACGAATTCTCGGTATATTTCAATAAGCCGAATGATAATGACTGTGGACTTAAATTTACATGTTCAACAAGTAGAAAAAGTGCTGATTTTCTCGACATCACAGTCTACATTCAAGAAAATATGATTGAATTCACTGTGTTGAGAAAGGCCACTGCCACGAACAGCATCTACATGGAGCAATCTTTCACCCCAAATTATTAATAAAAAGTATACCATATGGGGAACTACTATGCAACTATGTATGAGATGGAATTGCTCCAGTGATCAAGACTTAAAAAATTGATATGATGAGAAAATCAAAAGAGTCAAGAGCAGATGATATCACTGGAAAAATATGAAGAAAGGTCTGGAAAGAGTCACACAAAAAAAGCAAACAAACTCTCATTACGAAAAATGCACCAGCAACAAAAGATAATGATGAATTAAGGTTCATATTAACTTACAGGAAGGAATGCCAGGATATATGAAGAATCTATTACAAACACTTGAACTTAATTTGCTATGATCACGACATTGGTAAGAGTTTGGAACAAAGACCAATGATAACATATAGGAAGGTTCGATCATGAAAAGACAAACTTGTGAGAGGCTACTTCCCTGATAAAAAAGACAACAAATTGGGCAGACTAAATCTAAAATTGAGTTAACTAAATGTAATAATTGCAACGCTTGTAAAATTGGCAAGAACAAGTTAGCCATAATAGATAAACTCAATTGACCCATAACCATCAAATATAGAATAGCATAAGAGCCCCAATATGTAGAATATATTGAATATCAATGTGGACTTATGTAGGAAGCACAACTTGTGCTCTCAAGAGGAGAATTTTGAAACATATAAAAGCCTTACAGAACAAGAATTCCAATTATACCATAGCTAATCATTTCATGAGATATTATGATATTAATTGGAAAACAATGACATACTATGGCATAGATGATGAGCGAAGCAAAGATAGTACCAGACAACTCTGTCAATGAGAATCCAAATATATCATCAGACTAAGAACTAAAACTTTATTTGGCCTCAATAATGATGAAAAATGTATGTACACTTATGAGCAGCAACAATATACAACAACCAATATATGTTTTATTAACCTCATGGTATCAGATTTCAAGCAATGAATCAACACAGTATCACCACACAATGCTGACATCTCATTAGGAACATTTGAAGAGAATATTATTATTAACTACCTGTTGTAAATTAGCCAGTAAAGTGTTTATATTGATAGAGTTAATAACAGGGGTTGATTCCAAATATTACTGTCAATTGGTTTGGGTGCACATTGAGGAACCAAGTTGTAGCTAAGACCTCAGCCAGCAATTAGGAACTGTAGGCCAGATGTAGGTAAAAGCAGTTTTGCGAGTCCTTAATAGTGATTTTTAGGGAATCGCTATTAAGGACTCGCAAAATGCCATGTAGGTAGGAATCGTAATATTTTTTGCGATTCCTTAATATTCCTTAATTGCGATTCGCAATCAAGGAATACCTTCCCATTCATTCCTATGGGCCTAGAGGCCCATAGGAATGAATGGGAATTGCATGCGCAATTTGCGAGTACCCAATAGGTACTCACAAATTGAGTACGCAATTTCAAGGTGCCAGAACCAGAATTGGATGAGGATGAGAAAATGGACGTTTACGAGATTACATTACTAAAATTAGGTACTCACTTTGGCGACAAAATTAACGTCGTACTTGAACGTCACAAATTCTTCAACTGTGCTCAAGGCAAAAATGAGTCAGTAAAAAGCTACATTGCTGTGCTAAGAGGTCTCACCCAAAGGTATGATTTTGGAGAGCTAAGTGACTCTTTAATTCGTGATCAGTTAGGAAGATGCACAAGCAACAGTCGCATTCAGGAAAAGCTATTGGCAAAGAATCCCACTTTAGAAGAAGTGATGGCCATGGCTCAATCTATCGAACACACTGCCAAATGCATGAAGGAAATAAAGGTATCCGAGGAAGTAGTAGCTTCAGTACAAGTGGAGGAACCGTCAAGTAACGTCTTAAAAATACAAAATAAGAAAGAACCTTCCTAGAAGCATACTAAAGAACAATCGCACCTTAAATGTTTCAGATGTGGGAGCAGTAACCATTTGGCGAACAATCCTTTATGCTCTGCAAGAAATGTGTTTTGTAAGAAATGCAACAGGAGAGGCCATCTGGCAAGAGTGTGTAGAGACAATGACAATTGCCAAGTAAAAGTTGTTAATGTGGAAAGTGATGAACACCAGAAGTTTATTTTTCAAGTTTAAAGTACTTTTAGCGGGGTTGCCCAGGATTACCCTAAATGCAAAATATTACTAAATAAGAAAGCCATTGAAATGTTTGCTGATGCCTGCTCACCATTTACCTTGTTGAACTTAGATGACTTTAAAAAATACCTGGGAGATCAAGAAACCAAAATAATGAAACCAGACATCTCCCCGCAAGGTTACACCAAGGATCCCATTCCTTTAGTAGGAATGTTAGAAGCTCAAATAGATTTTAAGGGGAGATCCACTATGGGGAAGATTTACTTGGTGAGTGAAGGCTCAAACCTTCTGGGTTGGAAGCACCAGAAGGAGCTAGGCATCATTCTTAGTCCTAACAACAGAGAGCAAATCATCTTAGTGGAGAGATCTGACCCTGGGACAACTCTTTGAGATGAATTTCCACACCTATTTTGTGACGACTTGGGTCTACTGAAGAATTACCAACATAAAATAAAAGTCAGATCTGGTGCCAAACCGGTCGTCCACAAAACTCGCCAAGTCCCTCTCCTTCTAAGACAGCCTTTAAAAGTCGAACTTGATAAATTGTGCCATCTTGGAGTCATCCAACCCATCGATTCAAGCGAGTGGCTTGCGCCCATTGTCATCGCTTCAAAGGCCAACGGTGACGGCATCCGCCTCTGCATCGATCTTCGAAGCCTCAACGAGAACATTTGGGTTGAGAGATTTCCCCTCCCCAACATCAACGAAATTCTGAGCACTATGGGGAAGGCAAAAAATGTTTCCGTCATTGATCTTTCAATGGCATACTATCAAGTAGAACTTCACACGGACTCAAGACCTTTAACAGCTTTCTCGTCCCCATTTGGCACATATATGTTCAGGAGAATGCCATTTGGCCTTGCTTCGGCAGCCGCCGTTTTCCAAAAGATTATGCTGCAAGTGCTGGAGGGTATTCCGAACAGTATGTGTTTCCAAGACGATGTACTAATCTATGGGGCAACAGAAGAGGGGCATGACATGGTGTTCAGGAAGATCAGCGTCAGATTGTCGGAAGCTGGATTAACAGTCAAACGGGACGAATGTAAAGTAAAAGCATCTGAAGTGGATTACCTTGGGCATAGAATATCACACAAAGGGATCAGGCCTAAATATAGTTTAATACAAGCGGTGAAAGAGGCACCTTTTCCGTCCAACAAGGAAGAACTAAAGTCTTTTCTTGGCCTAATCGAGTATATGGCCAAGTTCATTCCCAATTTCTCTGATAAATGTGAAAATCTTCGGGAACTCTTGAAGGCCAAACAGGAATTCAAGTGGGATGAAATACATAACATCACTGTCAACAGGCTGAAGCAAGAAATTATAGAGTCTCCTGCGCTTAGCTTATTTGATCATAAAAAGAAGACCATTTTAAGTACTGATGCATCAAACAAAGGACTTGGAGCTACACTTTCCCTGAAAGGTGAAGACGGCAAAACCATCATCGCCTTTGCTTCTCGCACCTTGAATCAGTCGGAACGGAACTATTCCGTAATTGAAAGAGAAGCCCTGGCGTGCTACTGGGCCATCAATCATTTCAAATTTTTCCTTTGGGGAACCAAATTTACAGTCCGCACAGACCATAAGCCCTTCGTGTACATTTTTCAGCTAAGCAAGCACACTGTGATTCACCAAGAATAGCCAAATGGATACTAGGCCTAGAGAATTATAGCTTTAAATTGGAATACTTGCCGGGACATGAAAACATGGTTTCAGATTATCTATCAAGATCACCTCTTATGATTGACCATTGGGAGAATCCCTTGGATGCACCTATTTTAACTATTCAACTTCCCTCTCTCACCAAAACAGAATGGGATGAGGAAATGAAGAAAGATCCAATAATGAATTATTTGAAAGACCTGATCGTTAATGGAGGGCCAGAAAAATGTCACAATGTCCCAGAGGACATGAGAGATTTTTGGGATGTAAGACACAAACTTACTATCATCACCGACAGGATCTATCGTAACAAAAAAGTCATCCCACCTTCAACTCTCAGAGGAAAAATCATAGACCTTGCCCTCGAAGGTCATTTGGGCAGAAGCATTACTAAATCCAAAGTCAGAAATAGTTTTTGGTTTCCCAAACTTGACTCCATGGTGGAAGTAAAAGTCAAGGAGTGCATTAATTGCGCTAAAAGCGATAAAAACAAAATACTACGCAAGGTCCCGTTGTCCCCGGTGGAAGTCCCAACAGTGCCATGGACAAAGCTCGCAATGGATATAATTGGTCCAATGGAAGCCTTAGGTGCACAGAGAAAGTTTATGTTAATTTACACCCTCTGCTTCAACTAAAAACGTTTTATTGTTCTTGAAATCAGTTGAAGGAGTACCTGCAATTCACGTGACGGACAACGGAGTGCAGTTTACCTCAGAAGAAATGACCACGTTCCTCAAAGATTTAAATATCAAACATGAGAAAACTGCATTCTACTGTCCTAAGGCAAACGGCTTGGCGGAGAGAACCAACCGCATGATCAAGGAGCATACTGGCAATATCCAATGGGTTCAATATTGAGGACTCCCCAGCAACTGCTTATGGGCCTACCACACCGCTCCTAATCTTGTCAATGGAATTTCTCCTTTTGTGGCATTAAGGGGAAGAGAGCCAGGCACCAAGTTGAATCCCCTATGGCTAGATGGCGGAAAAGTGGTTACAGTCAACACCGATGCGAGCCAGCAGAAAGTCCATCAACACCAAGCCAACTACAAGAATTGGTATGACCGCAAACATGGGGTGAGAGACTTAAACATCAAAAACGGTGCTCCAGTTGTTGTGAAAAAAACTACCCATACCCCATTCGGACAGAGCAAATACTTTCTTCCCCAGAATGTAAGGAAATGTAGGAAGAATATAGTGCAACTGGAAGATGGGCACACTTGGAGTGGGGATAGACTTGCCACGAACCGTTGATCACTTGCTCCTCCTTCTCGTCTCTGCTCTTTATCGGCTCTCCCTCCTTGCACCCTTGCTCTGCCATCTTTTTTCATCTTCCCTTCTCCATCGTTTTCACCCCCTAGGTATAGAGGAGTGTTTTATTTTACCTTTTCCCCTTGGTACACTCCTCCCCTTCCCCCCCCTCCTTACCTGTTGGTATGTCCGGGAGCTCCACTTAGAATGTTGAGATTGTTCTACCACTCTTGAGAGAGTGGATGACAGGAATAAACGTACCTTCTTCTTGACTTATGCTGCGTGAGATTCTTCTTTTGAACTAAAACACAAGGGTGCAAGGGTTACAGAGGGACACCCTGTTGCACCCCCTGAAATGTGCATGTGTGCACATGTGGTGCACATACATGCCCTAAGGGCATGAATGTGTGCCAAATGGCACTTTTAAAAAAGCAAAAAAGTGTTTTTTTAAAGGAAATCGCAAATTACCACCAACTTGAAGTTGGTGTAATTTGCGATTCCTTAAGGCCAAATCACACTTTCTTTTGTGCTTCTTACATTGCATTTAATGAATCGCAATTTGCGATTCCTTAAATGCAATCGCAAAATAGGGAATCGCAAATTTTGCAATTTCTTATTTTGCAAGGGGGGTTTTGTGTGGTACAATGCACACTGCTAATTTGCAATTGCAAACACTTAAATTCTGTGAATTTCAGTGTTTGTGATCGCAAATTGGCTTCTTACATATAGACCTTAATTCTCGTACATCTTTAACTCACAAGAGAAAAGCGATTGGAAATTATACTTTTAAAACAAGAAAATGTTCGAATGTATCTTTATGTCAAATGTTTATTAAAGGATGAAGCTGTTTTGTCTATTTTGCTGTGTAAGCGGGATGCGCCAATAGTATTTAAGTGAAAAGAAACAATAGGCTCCCCAACCTTGAAAAAGGCTAGGCCTGGGCGGTAAACCCTGTTCCACTCGTGGAGTTTGCGAAGTACGGAGTTCCTGAATTCTGCCTTCCAGGCACAAAGTGGAGTTCTTTTTCCGTTTGTGCACTTGACATTTTTTTGGCGCTCTCTTGCGAGCGCCATGATAATCTCTGGCTGCTAGCAAGCTCGCATTATACTTTGCTCTTGCTTGCACAGATTCCAGCCGCAAAGGCGCCAATGTAGTACCGATCGCAAATGCACCACTCAAGCAGCTATTGTGCTTGGAAAGCAGCTGATATGATTTTCGAGGAGATTGTCTTTTCCAATGGGCCATTCCTGTTGTTGTTTTTGTGCAAGAAGGCTTTTTAAAAGCTTTTTATTCCAACAGGAAGTAAGTGGCACAGAGACTCCCACTTCCTGGTTCTCTCCAGCAGGCTCCTCCCAGTGCTTTGTCCATCTCCTGGTCACTTTTCATTTGGATTTGGAGCTAAAGGATCACTTTCTTTGTCTGCTGCATGTATACCATTGGATTTTAGGTCTTTGTATTTGAGATTTCACAAATAAGTTCAAAACTGTTGTATACGGGTGTTGTTTCGTTGATTGGTAGCATACACCAGGATTTATTTGTACCTTTATTCAATTTAAAAAATGTATTGTGGTGGGTGGCCAGCAGTTTCAGTGGGGGCCTAGTTATTTTTATGCACATAATTTTTCTTTTTTTGTAAAGGAAAAATGTAGCAGAGTTTAGTACATTTTCTCCATGTTTTTTTAAAATAAATGTGCAATATTCATTTAATTTACTATGCCCCCTAGTCTGTAAATGGGCCTTCCAGCCAGTAGGCCCTTTACTAGTCATGGGTGCATAAAACAACTGTTTCTGTGGTGTCTGTTGAATTGAAACATACTTTAGGCCATGGATAGCATTGAATTAAATTACAACATTTGTTTTATTTGAGGAATTTCACATTTTTTTCCTGCTAACAGTATATAGGTGAGGTAATATATTTGATGCCCTTGGATGACGTGTGTTTTTACCATGCCTTCTTTCTTTGTCTGGCCAGTGTGTGAGTGTGTTTGCCATAGGCCCCCATTTGTCTTTCTTCCCATTCCATATGGCCAGGAACATGTTTTTTTGTATAGTCAGTGTCTACAGGCCTGTATGTGTTCTTTATTTTCCATGCCTCCTGCTTGTTGTTGTTTGACCATGTGGCTGATGGCAATTTTGTGTAGGCAGCCAGTGTGCTTTTACCGTAGGTCTGCATGTGTTCTTTGTTTTCCATACTATCTTGCTGGTTGTTGTTGTGACCATGTGGCTGAAGCCATTTTGTGTAGCCAGCCAGTGCGCTTTTGCCATAGGCCGGCATGTGTTCTTTGCTTTTCATGCCTCCTGCTTGTTGTTTGACCATGTGGCTGGCGGCCAATTTGGTAGCCAGCCAGTGTGCTTTTGCCATTGGCCTGCATGCGTTATTTGTTATGGCCATGCCTCATACTTGTTGTTTGGCCATGTGACTTGTGGCCATTTTGTGTAGCCAGCCAGTGTGCTTTTACCACAGGCCTGTATGTGTTCTTTGTTTTCCATGCCTCCTGCTTGTTGTTGTGACCATGTGGCTGGCAGCTCATTTGGGTAGCCAGCCAGTGTGCTTTTCCCACAGGCCTGCATGTGCTCTTTGCTGTGGCCATGCCTCCTCGCTGGTTGTTGTTTTTCACCATGTGGCTGTTGGCCAATTTGTGTAGCCAGTCAATGTGTTTCTGTCATAGGCCTGTGGGTCTTCTTTGTTCCCCATGGTTTCTTGGTCAGTGTTGTTGTTGACCATGTAGCACTGGCTGGCAGCTATTTTGTGCATCTAGCCAGTGTGTCTTTGCCATAGGCTTGCATGGATAGATGAGATATCAGTTTAATAATATTCTTGAGGATAATTTCACGTATTTCTTATTTTTTATTTAATATGTTGTTAAAAAATAATTTTTGTTTAATTTTAATTTTTGTAATTGTTTTTCATTAAACAAATGTAGTTTTAATTTTGTATTACTTTTTCATTTTAATTAATTTTTAATGTATTTTTTAAAACATCCATATTTTATTTCAAATTATTTTTTGCCGTTTTGCCTCGGTTGATCAAGCATGCAACCATCCACCATAGGTGCACAGCTGGGTAACAGCATCCCGTTTTTTTTGGTATATAATTCCATTACCTCCTGGCCACCTTAGCTGCAGTTCACTTTAGAGTAAACATATTAACCTAATTTATTTTTGTAATGATGATGATATAATTCCATTACCTCCTGGCCACCTTAGCTGCAGTTCACTTTAGAGCAAACATATTAACCTAATTTATTTTTGTAATGATGATGATTATTCCGTTCCCCCCGGACCACATTGCCTGCCATAGGCACACACGAACATCTATTTTTAAAAATATTACTATTTCTTTTACCCATTTATTTCCCTGAGTGCCACAGGTCTCTCCTTTAGAATATATGGGCACAAGGGAAAGAACTCTATCATTCTATATATTGTGTGTTATTCTGATGGGTAATTACGGTATGGTGGTGTGGTTTGACTTTATAGTGGTTACCTAAGAAAAAGAAAAAACACACTAATATTGCCTCTGTCTTTACTCATTCAAACTGCAAACTATGCCATGTTTCACACTATGGGCCTCATTCCGATGGCGGTCGGATGAGCATCCGACTGCCATCACCTCAGGCAGGTGTCCGACTGACTATATGTTGGCGGTCCCACCAGCCAGATTACAATGAAATCAGCATGCAGGCGTATGAGAAACTGCTCTTTTCCATGCGCCTAGTGCTACAGCTCTAGAAAAGGTCCACAGCACAAGCTGCAGTGGAAAAATGCAGTTCAATCATCCATGCACCGTGTGCCAGGTACCATGGGGTGCCTGGCACAAGGTACATGGATGTTCGGAGGGGCACCACATGTGCACCCTTGGGCCCATAGCGGAGGCCCACAGGTCGGACCGCCATGTAAAGGCAGAGGGAAAAGGGGCATTGTAATTCCTACAGTGGTGCCTCTGCAGGCACCACCCCCATTGTTGTGATTATGCTCCAACACACTCTCCAACGGACTGCTTGAACCTGTTGGAGGAGTTGGTCGGTCCTTACGCCCACTGCCCAGCAACTGACCACATCATTATGACTGTTGGTGGTGATCCGCTCGATTTCATAATCGGGCACTATATGTTTTTCTTGTTTGTTTTCTTTTAGGGGCACAAGAGAACAGACATCACCCGCAGTACTGCCAAACAGAAGGCTTGTGCAGTCAGATGTCAGTCCTTCAAACTCTTCCACCTATGCAGCTTAGTGTCACTGCCAACTGAGAGCTTTAAGATGGCCCTAAAAAAAGATGCAGCCAAGAAAGTGGTTAGAGAGAAGAAGCAGCTTCCTACCAGTGGCATGTCACCCCAAACATTTTTTGGACAACCACATTGTGTGCCTGCCGCACCGGCCTCCAAGAAGCAAGCTGAAAGCAGCACCCCTGCATCAACAGCACCACCAGAACATAAGCCCAGGACCATGTCTGCCAGTGAGGCAGCCACTGTAATCATGGCAACGCCGACACGTAGTGGTGTTGATTTGGATTTGTCCCTTTCACAAAGTAGTACACAAACGTTTCAGGAAACAGAGCAAAGTGGACAGCAGCTGCAGCCAGCAATAGTACATTTTCCTGATTTTGGAGCAGAGTTGGAGGTTGAGATTCCTTTCAAGCAAGAACCTCCTCTTTTAGAATCATTGGCTCTCAGATCTCCAGCAAGAAAAATTAACCCCTTCGGTGCTCATGACGAGCTCAGCTCGTCATGGCATATACCTCTCAGGTGCTCATGACGAGCTGAGCTCGTCATGACCACAACCGTTTTTATTACGGCCCAGCACTGCAGGGGAATCGCTCCAGTAGCCATGAGGTTAAGGGTAGTACTCTACCATCTTTTCCAAGCACCACTTCTGATGATGATGATAGGGACATTTAGTGGACCCCAGCAGAGTCCTGGAGACAATAGGAAGGGCAAGGGAAAATAAAAGTTCCTAAACACCTTAGACATATGGAATGGGATGATGAGAAGGATGACGACGACTGTGCAGTCATTTTGGAAGGTGACACAGAGGAGTCTGACAATGCTATTCAACCTGCTAAGAGTGTTGTGGCACAGGTAGCACCACTGGCTCTCAGATTTGCAAAGTCCCAGCTGAGACCTGCACCAACCACTACCTCAGGAGAAGCAGAGAGGCAATCAATGACACACCCACCTACCTCCAGTTCTTCTTCAGGCATTGGCAGTGGCACAATAAACAAGCAATGGCATAGCCAATTGGCGCCGCCTTTGGGATAGGCCTGGGCAGAAAACGACACTACGCTCACGTAGTTTGTGTAGTTTGGCCAACTACGCGGCACGCAAATTGCACGTAGCACAGTGCAAAAACATGTAGCGTAGCATAGTTGGCATTTTTTGCTCGCTCGCGGTCCTCAACGTCAAGTTGGCGACCGCGAGCGAGCAAAATGACATCCCGGCGAGACTTTTTCCTTGTTCACGATCAGCAACATCAAGTTGCCAATCGCGAGCCATGGAAAATAAACCTCCTGGCGAGATTCTCAACGCGGGGAGGTCCGGTTTCTCATTGCGAGTGGTCGCGTATGCTCACGACCGCTCGCGATGAGAAACTACCAGTCCGCATTGAAAAAGCTGCAGCTCGAGTAAAAATCTACTCGAGCGGCAGAAAAAGACCACTTGCACTCTGCAAGATGCCGTTTGCAATGATTGCACAGTGCGGACAAGCAGCCGGCACTGTGCAATCATTGCGAACAGCATTTCCCTGCCGCACTATGCAGTTCGCGTAGTGCTACGCGTAGCTCGTGTAGTGGGAAGTGCACTTCACGTAGCTAGGCGTAGCGCTACTACACGAACTATGCCCAGGGTTACTTTGGGACCTTATAAGTGTTTACCCATGCAACAGTTAATGTTGTTGCACCAATGAAATTGTGTTGCATAACTGAATACTTATAAGGTCCCAAAGGCGAGACCTATTGGCTATGCCAATGCTTGTTTAAACCTCTTTGCAAGTCGGGAATTTCTTAAAAGCCTATGTGTAGAAAATATTATGTTATTTGAATCCTAATCTTTACTCTTGGGGACCACTTCAGCTGCTGTTTTTGTGCACTACTGTGTTAGTGGTGATATGTTAAACTTTTCTGCGGTGGCATAGTTTCATGGCCTCTACTTACTACCTTAGGTTGTGGCACTATGCACATGGTTTATGTGATTTACAAACTACTATATGCACATTTAGCTCTATGTGCAATGCACCTCAGGCACAAATTAACATGTTTTAATCATCCAAACATAACAAAAGCACAGTGTTTTCTTGGTGCATTATGCTCAAGCATCTGTCTTTATTTCCAAACAGCTGTAGCCAAATATATAGGCATTAGATATCCGCTCCAAAACAGTCCAGCCCGAACTGCCAAGCCATATCTTCCCTGGACAGGAAACAAGCATCCTGGGACCGGTTTCACGTTCATAACACACATCAGCCAGGTTATCTTGAATCCAGTGGCAAAGTGAGCAAGGGACCCACGTCTGGGCATACCCTGCTAACTGAGGGCGAACAAAGCAATACCAAAGGGGATGATGGACGGAGCGTTTGAGCAAATCATACACTCACCCCCACTCAACTGATCTGGGTTTAATCCATCACCATTCTTTAGCTCACTCCACCACCCCAGTTCAGACATGGCCATATGCAAATCAGTCTGACCCTGTGCCTGATGGGAACAGTCCAGCCCGAACTGCCAAACCATGTCTTCCCTGGACCGGAAACAAGCATCCTGGGACCGGTTTCGGGTTCATAACCCTCATCAGCCAGGCTATCTTGAATCCAGTGGCAAAGTGAGCAAGCGACCCACATCTGGGCATACCCTGCCAACGTAGGGCGAACAAAGCGATACCAAAGGGGATGATGGACGAAGCGTTTGAGCAAATCATACACTCACCACCAGTCAACTGATCTGGGTTTAATCCATCACCATTCTTTAGCTCACTCCACCAATCCAGTTCAGACTTGGCCATATGTAAATCAGTCTGAGCCTGTGCCTCATGGAAACAGTCCAGCCCGAACTGCCAAGCCATGTCTTCCCTGCACCGGAAATAAGCATCTTGGGACCGGTTTCGGGTTCATAACCCTCATCAGCCAGGCTATCTTGAATCCAGTGGATTGTAAGGCTTGTGTATGCGCCTCGGGGAACAGTTCTTGAAGCAAAAGGAGTGAGGGATTGTAAGACTAGTGTATGTGCCTTGGGGAACAGATCTTGAAGCAAAAGGAGTGAGGGACGGCTGTTGTCAGTGTGGGGTGCTTTTTTGGGCAGTGTGGTGGCTGATTTGGGCTGTGGGCGTGCTGTTCAGATCAGATGCCGTCAGCGGCCCAGTGAGGTCCTGAGCAGCCTTTCCAGAGGCAGATGGGCCTCTATAACCTGCCTTTGACCAACGAGGCAGAGGTGTCATTCCTAGTCTCTCGCTGGGAGAGTCCATACAGTCTGCAGATTGAGCAGAAGCAGGGGATCAACTGGTCAGTAAAGTCATGCACAAATGAGGGAAAGTGCAACTCCTGATCATATGAAGGAACTCCCTCCCCAGACAACGCAGAGTCCGAGGTTCTCTGCTGGTACATTTTTGGCATAATACTAATCAGTACTTTTTATACAAATACAATACAAAACACATAATTACTGTTTGTGCGGCACAAAGGTGCTGTATTTTGGAATGTACCAAGTAGCATTCATATTTGGCGACTGAACAGTTGGAAAAGAAATACGTGTATGAGGGAAAGAAAGACAGGTACTAAATTACTTCTTGCTTGGTTGTCAATGCAGGGAGATGCAGTCAGGATCAATGAGGATGGATTGGTTGTCAGGAAAGGCTAAGGGGAAGTAGGAGATTGGGTTAAGATCAAGAAAGGGCGGTTGGAGGCAGGTTTGGCAAAGATATGGGACTTTTTAAGGTTAGGACAGTTCATGATTGGCATATTGTGCTTGAGAATGGAGACAGACGTAAGCCTTAATAACGAGGGCATCAGTGGGTTTATGATGATGGAAGATAGGGATATGATTGGAAACAGGTGGGAATGCAACGGTCGAACTTCATATGCTCAAGTGAGCATCCTTATGGAATCAGTCTGGTTTGCTTGAGTTTCACACAGCGAATGCATTGGTGCACACCCTTTCCCAGTCTTGAAGAGGCCTAGACCCAGCAGGCCAAAATGTATTAACTACAAATCTCAAGAGCCCACCTTACAAGATCTAAAAAAAAAAGCTTTAATTCTGTTGAGGATCCCTGCTCTGTTGGAAAGGCGATCCCAGGGGAGACAGAAGATGTCTGACTGCTCGCCCCGAGACTCACCTCTCTCTATGGAATAGGCCGAGCGCCGTAGGGAAGCCTCCTTGGCGAGGCTCCTCTCCTACAATCGTACCAGCTGAGCAATCACACTACTACAGACGGACACCACACGACGGAATATTCACAAGTATCTTTATATAAGAATTGAAGGCAGGTACTTAGCAGGTTAGCAGGCAGGGATCGAGGGATCCATAAAGTCGTGGTTTCGGGAATAATGGGGTAGCGGGACAGTCTTGGCACCAACTAGTGCGTGGATAGTGACTTGATAATCGCTTTTTTTTTTTTTAAACTGTGTACAATATTTTATATAGTGCGTTTTTAATTCCTGACCTTACCTCGAGACGAGATTACATCGCCGAGGCTCATCTACATCCCACCACGCCGCTATTACCAGGCGCTGGGAACCCCTGAGCATAACTTTAGGCGCCATTTTTGATTGGGAAGGCTGGCCGGATTGCTCGGCGCACCTCCCACCCTCCCACGCCCCTTTTACCATGAATATAAGCAAGGGACTTACCCGACCGCGCAGCGGGCGGGCGCAGCGGGCACGCCAAAGGCAAGCCCGTCTGCGCCCGTCCGCGCCTGGCCCGGGCCTAGGGCCACCCCCCTGGCTCTCACCCTCTGCCACCAGGAGGTTATTACACCTCCCTCCAGCTTCGGCAGTTACGTCCTCCGATCCTTCAGGCTTGTACTATCTCAAATCCCTATTCCTTGCTTACCAGCCCGGTCTCTCGCTGCTGGGGCTGTAAAGCCCCTATACCTTCTACCTATAACATGCCCCCCTGTAATATGAAATCTTACATTATTGCCCTCTCCAATGTCCGTTCAGCAGGTAAACATCGCCAGGACATCCACGAGCTGATCAGCGACCACAAAATAGACCTACTCTTCATAACTGAAACCTGGATGGACGAAGCGTCCAGTCCTGACTTAGTGATTGCTGTACCTAGCGGGTATGTTATATACAGACTGGACAGACAACTCAAGAAAAAAGGTGGTGGCATTGCCATTATTGCACGTGATACTTTTTCCGTCAGGATCAAAACGATCACCCGATCCTCTTGTGAAGCCCTAGAATTCGCCATTAATCTGTCCCCAACCTACACATTTAAAGGTATCCTTTTATACCGCCCTCCGGGGCCCAGGAATGAATTCATTTCAGATCTTAGATCTACACTGGAAGTATCCGCCCTTGACAACTCTCTCACGATCCTGGGTGACTTTAATTTTCATTTTGATTTACCAGAAAATCCAGATACGGCTACTCTTCTAGCAGATATGACCACTTTTGGCCTTCACCCACTGGTCACATCTCCCACGCATGATGGTGGCCACACCTTGGATGGCATATTCACTAATACAGTGGGCCTACAAGTCACCCAAATACTTCCTCTGACCTGGACTGACCATCATCTTATCCTGGCATCATTGTCAGTGCAGGATTTTCCTGCAGGCAAATCATGCCTTAATCCCCGTCAACCCTATTTGGCATGGGACGACATAGATACCTCTAGGTTAGAATCAAACCTCACCGATACCACCCCGTTGTTATCCACTGATCCCAACATTGCGATATCCCAATACTATGACTGGGTAAGCTCTGCAGCCTCGGAACTAGTTCAGACCAAACAACGATCCCGTAACAGATCTGCCCCGTCGGCCCCTTGGTACTCAGTTGAGCTACGTATCCAGAAGCAACAGTGCAGGAACAGCGAGAGGCACTGGCGGAAAGATTATACTGACGAAGCCAAATTCAAGTATAAAGATGCAATGGCCAAATACAAAATCTTAATCTGTGAGGCAAAGAAAAAATATTATTGTGAAAAAATAGAATCAGCCAAAAATTCCAGTAAACTATTGTATGAAACCACCAAACAGTTAGCTGGGTTTTCTTCTGACTTGACCCCTCCCCCTTCCCAATCTCTTTGCAACGACCTAGCGAATTTTTTCTTTAGTAAAGTCGAGGACATTTACCGAGTCTTCGCAAATAATGCAATTACTCTTCCCACTTTTCCCCCTTCACATAATGGTCCCAACTTCCTGCAGTTCACAGAAGTAGATCTCTCTCAGGTACGGAATATCATATCATCCATTAAATCAGGCTCTGCCTTGGACCCATGTCCCTTGAAAATCCTACGCCCGATTATTGAAACAGTTCTTCCGTCCATGACCGCGATCTGCAATTCTATGTTTTGCACGGGCATTTACCCAGAGTTTTTAAAAAAGACCCTTGTAAAACCCCTCCTTAAAAAACCCAACCTCGACAAGGATGATCCTAAAAGTTATCGTCCTATCGCTAGTCTTCCACTCCTAGCGAAGGTAGTTGAAAAAATTATGAACCTTCAACTATCCTCCTTTGTCGAGGAAAATAGGTTACTGGATGAATCACAGTTCGGCTTCCGCCAATTCCACGGAACAGAGACTGCCCTGGTTAAGGCAGCGGATGATATTAGATCTATCCGGGATGAAGGAGGAACAGCAGTTCTTATTCTGCTGGACCTATCGGCAGCCTTCGACACGGTCGACCATGTCACTTTGGTCGACCGTGTCGGAGGCTTGGGCATCCGAGGGAACGCCAGAGGACTTATCGCTTCATTTCTGGCGGGAAGGTCCCAGGTGGTCACCATCGGACCTTTCAAATCATCTCCTCTGTCACTGCCTTGCGGAGTTCCTCAAGGCTCGTCCCTTAGTCCGACTTTATTTAACATTTACGTGTCGGACCTTGCCAGAGTCATCAAGGCACATGGGATGAGCCTTACCTCCTATGCAGATGACACCCAGCTGGTCCTAGCAGTCAAGAATGATGGGCCTAAGATTGCCAGTAATTTCAATCAAGGCATGCAGGCAATTGGGAGCTGGATGGCTGCCAATTGCTTGAAACTAAATTCTGACAAATCAGAAGTTGTCATTTTTGGCAAATTATCCCCGGAATGGCCCTCACTCTGGAGGCCTTCATCTATGGGCCAGCCCCCGGATCCGATCGATAAGGTGAGGAACTTAGGGGTGGTGTTCGATAACCGCCTGAATTTCCTACCTCATGCAAATCAGATCTCCTCCTCAGCTTTTCATAAATTACGGCTCATAAAAAAATCCTGCCATTTCTACCTGAAAATGCTGGTAAAACCCTGGTCACTCACCTGGTTCTATCCACCTTAGACTACTGCAACGCTCTGTTCTTGGGCGCCCAAGAGAAGGTGCTTCAAAAAATGCAAATCATTCAGAATGCTGCCGCCAGGCTACTTGGGCGCATTCCAAAATACCAGTCGGTATCAGCCACCATAAGACAGCTGCATTGGCTGCCGGTGAGAAAGAGGATTGAATTCAAGTCCCTTTGCCTGGTATATAAAGCTTTACATAATATCGGACCTGCTTTCTTTACCCAAAATCTCATCCCTTACCGTCCTGCTAGAACGTTGCGTTCATCTTCTTTACAGGAATTACTGGTACCACGCACAAAATCAGTAGCGTGGGGTGATAGAAGATTCCTTGTAGCTGCCCCGAAACTGTGGAATACTGTCCCACTTGCCATTAAAACGAGTACCTCTCTCTGGATGTTTCGCAAACAGCTTAAGACCTGGCTTTTTAAACATTAAAACTTCAGTCCCCTTGATGGTTATACATTGCAGAAACCTCAGCGCCGAGATGCCCTAGGGCCTTTGTTCGCGCTATATAAATGTTTTAATAAATATAAAATAAATAAATAGTTCAAGGGGTCAGGCCGCGACAGCGTCAGCAGGGCCTCGAAGGTGGTTCAGCTTGGTCAGGCCGCGACAGCGTCAGCAGGGCCTCGAAGGTGATTCAGCTTGGTCAGGCCGTGACAGCGTCAGCAGGGCCTCGAAGAGGGTTCAGCTCGGTCAGGCCGCGACAGCGTCAGCAGGGCCCCGAAGATGGTTCAGCTCGGTCAGGCCGCGACAGCGTCAGCAGGGCCTCGAAGATGGTTCAGCTCGGTCAGGCCGCGACAGCGTCAGCAGGGCCTCAAAGATGGTTCAGCTCGGTCAGGCCGCGACAGTGTCAGCAGGGCCTCGAAGATGGTTCAGCTCGGTCAGGCCGCGACAGCGTCAGCAGGGCCTCGAAGATGGTTCAGCTCGGTCAGGCCGCGACAGCGTCAGCAGGGCCTCGAAGATGGTTCAGGTGCAAGAGTTCGGATCAGGATCAGCCGCGACAAGGTCAGCAGGGCTTCGACTCCAAGATACAACTGGCGTCCTAATCCAGGGCTGGCCCAGATATAGGACTGGAGTCCTTTGATGTCCGGACCCTCGCGCCTGGGGGTCCGAGGGGCTGGGATGAAGGTGTCCAGACACCCAGCAGGGGGGTGGAGCCAGGGCCCAGGGAGGCTGGAGGGCGATCGACACCAGGCGTCCGGGGATGGCTGGAGGCCCATCGAAACTCCCCTCCTCCGGGATCCGCCAAGTGGCCACTCTACCACCTGGGAGGATCTTGGGGCCTCGATGTCGGGCTTCGCTGGGGCCGGGGCCAGGGATGGCTGCGGCCACGTGCTCGGGACGTGATGGGCCCAAGATGGAGTCGGGCCGGAAATGGTGGCCTGGCATGGTCGCCAGACCGGCAGTGTTGGCGAGCAGGGTCCGCTGGGGTCCCAGGGGGGGAGAGCTGTGGGTTGCCAGGTGGGCTGCTCTCGTCGATGGTTCGTGTTCCGGGGGGTCGACGGCGGGTCGACGGAGGCCGATGTCGTCCCGGGCCCGCCATGCGGGAGGGGTAGGACCACGCCACGAGGCCGGGTCCAACATGCTCTAATTTACTAGAGACATTTAATAAATAACTCCATGAGTAGGCTTTTTTTTCATTTTGGGTGGCCTACCCAATGACAGAACCAAAACCCTGATAAATGGGCATGACCATTATCTTTCTATTATATTTCATTTAGCAAGGACCGTGCATTATTTTTTAACATGTTATTGTGAGATTGTTTTCATTTGCACAACATTTTTTATATACCCTTCTGACTCTTTATGTTTGAACTCAAGATAAAGCAAGGAAAACTTTGTTCCATCTATGCACGTTGTCTCACACTGCATAACAAGATATCCTGATCAATATTAAAAAATAGCTGTGTGTTAAAGTGTTAAAGTAACATATTGAAAATCCCCTTACCAATAACAAATAATAAGTTATTCTGGTATAATTATTTTATTTATTTATCCTGTAGAGCTGTTGGTTTCTTTGTATACTGTTGATGTTCAGCCTAGGCTCTCGAGCGGGTTATGGGCTCATCCCTATTTATTTTCTTCACAAAAAGTTAAGCAGCACAATTTCATTGGTGACAGTATGCCGTGAAGTCATCACTAGTTGTAAATAGGCCTATAGCTAACTCACCTTTTAAACATTCCACTGCTGTGTGCTTAACAAACCTTTGGCCTATATCAGGTAGATGTGGAGTGCTACACAACACAGGAGTAGTGATTCTACGCTGGATTTATGTGTGCCTGGGAAGGGTACAGTATAGGGATAGAGCAGCATTGTGTAGTACATGTAGAATTAGTGCATGTGCTGAGTGTATGTTTGCCTGCAGGGAATACATTACATGAAAAAAATGTGCTGTGCAGTACATGGCCAATGAAAGTATGTACTGGGTATATGGGTGCTTGTGTGAAGTACCGTACAAGATGGGTGACGCATTATGCAGCATGCAAATGGTGAGTGTGTGTGTGCTGGCAGTGTGTGTGTAATACAGAAATGCTACAATACTGAACAATAAACTCAGACTGAATGTGTATGCTGATGCATGTGTTTGTAGTGGCACAATGCATGGAGGTAACAGTACCGGAAAGTAAGTGTGCTATGATTGTACACAGAACGCAAGAGTGCCTGCAATGGTACATTACATGGAGGACCATTTTGGGAAGACTGAGACTGCCTGGTGAAAACATGAGTAGAGGAATCGTCCCAGACAGAATTGTGTATTGCTGCTTTCTTGCGAGCACATACAGGAGGAAAGCAGGAAGAGACTCCCCTTTAGCACTCCAAAAGGTTGCTCTTTGCTTCAGTGATAGGTCACAAGGAAGGGGCCTGGACGCTTCACAGTAAGGAGATGGGGCTGATAAGGAAATCATGAAGAGTAAGGCTGAGAGCCTAGGGTTAACCTTTTGATGCACATATTACTGTGGCTGACATAAAGGCGTGAACTCTGATCACCATGAATTGTGTTGTGGGTAAATAAGCTTTGGAGTCTTGCCTGTTGTGACAGACATCCTTTCAAGGAGAAAGAAGAAAAGAGAAGTGTGCACTTCAAAAGAAGCAGAACCCCAAAACAAAACTTCAAAGAATCAGATCCTAAATCACATTTTGGTGTTTGGGAATGGACTATAAGAAAAGGAGGTTGAGACCCCAAACGTTGTCATCTGCCACGCAGCTAAATGGGCTATCTGAGATGGGAAAAGCTCTGCAAAAATTCTGGGGGTCAAGGCCTACTAGTCTCCTTGCTGAGTGAGAGAACATCACCCAGGTAACAAGATCACCTGCCCTGGAGCATGGAGCACCAGTGCCAGCCTGCTTGCAACACCAGTGTGCCCTGTGAGGAAGAGGAGAGCGTTGTTGAGGGCGGGGTCAAGTGGAGTGCCCTACCACGAGGACTCCTTGTGCGAAGTATCGGCTCTGCACTGAATGGGTTGTATCCCGTGTTAGGGATTATTTTCAGTTACCCAGGTTTGCCAGGAGAGGGCCACCATAGACTGAGCCAAGCATCGAGAGCTGTGTGGAACGCTCCAAGCTGCACTGCCTCATTGCGGTGACCCTATATGCAGAGGGAACCAATGTTTTTAAGTAATTTTATGAGCAACGTGCCAGGATTCATGAATGCCTTAGTAGGGGCCCCATATGCCAGAAAGGGTCATGGTGGGTTGGGAAATTGCACGGGAGGAGTCTACATTGCGTCCTAAGGTACCAATGCAATCCTTTGTGCCTGGAGTGGCTCCTGGGACCGAATCACCAAAGACTTTGGGTCGTTGCCCGGGACTAGATTGAGACTGTGACCAGTGGGTCTAGTTGCACCACAAGATTAGCGTTGACCGAGCCCTGAGGGTCACCAAAGACTTTGGGTCGTTGCCCGGGACTAGATTGAGACTGTGACCAGTGGGTCTAGTTGCACCACAAGATTAGCGTTGACCGAGCCCTGAGGGTCAAGAGAATTCTGAGGAGGATGTCACAACTTCGCTAGGCTCCACTCAGGAGCAGAAGAATCACATTTCCCACCTCCCTCGCTGGTGAGAAAGTGAATTACCCCGTCTTCTAGAGCTGGAAGCTGCTCAGATCGTTGGGGACAGCGGGCTGCACCACTCAGGAGAGGGAGCCCGCCCCTCCCAGATGCTGCCACGTGTACTGTGATCAGCCCAACTTCTCTGAGCAGAATCAGAATGCGTACTCAGCGCACTCACTGCAATGCTGAACACTTCTGCGCTCCAGGAGCAGGTAAGACTTGAACTGGGCCTGTGGAGCCCTGGGGAGTTCACTATTGAAGGTCATGCAGCATCATAGATATTGTTGACTAATTCTTAAGAGTCAAAAGGGAACTCTTGAGTACGGCCACCAGGGAGGTGGAAAATAACCCAAATCACGTTATAAGAAGGAGGGCAGGGCAGGGACTTGCTTGACAACTACAAGAGCCCGGAACTCAAGGGGATTGTGTTACTGCTCATGAATGTTGTTATTCCTTTAAATGTGTAGTTAGAAATAAAACACTTATATTTCCTATAAAAGGAACTATTTGACTGGACATTGATTTATTGTTCGTACAGTTTGCGCTTTGAGTTATGAGTAGTGTTCACTTACCTGCATCTACACACCCACACCGAAGGAACCTGTGACTGCTCGTCCACAGCTACCACTGAGAGTGAAGGTCTGACGGGGTACTTGGCCCAGTTGTTGAGGATCCATATTAATTCGGACCCCGGGACATCAGGAGTAAAAGGCCGCAAGCACCACGGTTGGGCCCAGTAGCTGCTGCGTGCCTCGTGAGCCTCTGAAAGGGGTTCTGACACTGCATTTATATAATTTGTAGTTGGGGTGTAATTCAGTAAACTAATTACCTTTCCTGGGCTTCCAGTAAAGCAAATTATCATCTGCTAATTTGCCTAATTGGATTGAAATAGTGTAGCATTAGGTACATAGCCTTCTTGGGTCAAAAAGCTAAAATTCAGAGGTTTCTTTATGGGATTAACTCTCAGGATGAAAGGGTTTAAGCGTCCTACTGTGACAGATCCTTTTTACTGAAGAGGCCTGCCTGGAACTTTTTGTTTCCGAAGACCTAAAGGAGAGGTGGATAGGTGTTGCAAGGGCATCAAAAATACCCGTGTTCTGTTTTGAGAAAGGGAACTTTCGTTACTTTTTTTCAGCTGTGAGATGGCATTTTCTTTTTATGAAGCTTCCCCATATTGGATTCTTCTCATACTTTGTTCTGTGATTTTAGTAGCTGCAAGGTAAATGCCATAAGGCTTTAATTGCATTGTTCTGCCGCAAAAGAAGCTTTATCTAGGGTGGAAGGAGTTTTCTATCAAGTGTACAGAGATACTTTTGGCTGTTCAAGATCTGCAAAGAGAAAGACATGGAAAAAATGCCCTGGACACCTCTGGAGGTAAAACTTGCAGTTTGCCAAACCAATCTTTCATGCAAGACATAGGTTGTATCAGTACTACTTACAGACAGCCTCCCGAAGTAGGCCCCTTGAATAGTGAGCCTATTACCACTGTGGAAGGTTTGTTACTCATTTTGCTATGTACTGGAGAGGGTCCTGGGTGTCTAGAGTTATCTGCTCATCTTTACTGGATGTCAAATTAACTAGCATACTGTACTGTTGTGTAGTTCCTATAAATCTATTTTGATTTGCACATTTAGACAACATAAACTGTGGGATTGCTGTCCAGACTGATTCCAGACACCCCCACCGGATATGTTCGCCTGTAGACCAGCTAGCTCACAGTGCCACTACAGGGAGAGAATAATTTCTGGCAGTTTTCGAACATGACAGCCCTGTACCCTCAGGGATCGTTTGAACAGTACAGTACTTTTCGCTCAGTTACTCGTGCTCACTTAGGGCCAGATGTAGGTAGGCTTTTACCGGGTGGTAACGGCCGAATTCGGCCGTTACCACCCGGTAAAAGCAATTTGACATGTAGGTCCCTGTAATTTACAGACTCGGTAAATTTACCGGTAGGTAAATTTACCGAGTATGTAAAATACCGAGTCGGTATCATTACTGATTCCGGACAATTGGTATGTAGGTGGGACTCTTCTGAGTCCCACAAGCAGTACCACATCGGTATTTTACCATCAAATACTACTTGATGGTAAAATACCGTTTCTGGTGTGCATGCACATGTGTGCATGCACACCTATGCCATATGACAGGCAGACCTGCCCTTAGGGCAGGTATGCCTGCCACATGGCACCCGAGCCTCTTTTGGGGGTGCCAGAGGGTGTCAAAGTGACACCCCCTGCACCCTTGTGACAGTCGGTATTTTCCGATGTGGTAAATACCGACCGGTATATGCCCAATCAATCCTATGGGCTTCAAAGCCCATAGGAATGCATGGGCATTAACTGGTCGGTATTTACCACATCGGAAATTACCGACTGTTTCCGATTCGGTAATTGCACATCTGCAATTACCTACATCTCGGTATTTTTATTTTCCGACCTCTTAAATACCGAGTCGGTGTGACTCGGTATTTAAGAGGTCGGTAAATAAAAATTACCTACATCTGGCCCTTAGTCTCAGATAGATACACAGAATAAACTATGGGGATTTTTTCAATGAGTATTTATTGAACCAGTGTAATTCTAGCGTTAAATATGTACGCTGCAACAACCATATGACAGAAACAGATGTATATTGGTACAAGCACCAACAGAGTAAATAGATGGAAGAATTCTACCATAGTGCTAAAACGATTAAGCTATGCAAGCATATAAATACATGACAGTAATAATGCGTACTCCTACGATACAAACCCTAACTAGATGTACCTAAATGTACCTAGCATGTATCTAGGTGTATAACCTAGAATCCCCTTAGGTCGAGCTAGCTGACACTGAGCTTTTTCGTTACAGACAGATTAGCCATGCACTACATTCCCTCATCCCAAAAAGGCTTGTCCCTTCCTGAATCCTCCCCTTTAGAGGACAGAATACTGGATGGCCACATCCCGGATAAGACCATCTCATTAATTTATAATAAATTAATACATAACATGGAAGATCCTCTATCAGTATTGCGACAGAAATTGGTGGCAGATGGCATAGAAATATATGACCGGCCCCCGACTAGTACAGATGGGGAGAGCGGAAACAGGGGACTGTCGCAGAAGATGCGGCCAAGTCAGTACCTTTATGCACATTATATGGGAATGCACACTCATTTAAACATATTGGAGGGAGATACATGCAGTGATGAGTACAGTCCTCACTGTTAACATTTACCCTGAAGCACGCAGATGCCTACTGAACATATGGGAACCGACTGACCTTAAAACCCATCAAACAAAATGGGCCACTTTGGGATTCATGCTTTCCAAAAGAAATACTGCTCAGGCCAGGGGAGCAGCAACCCATCCCCCATCCCCAAACTCTGGAGGCATGGGAGATGAGTATGGACTGGTGTATGTTCAGAGAAAAGACAGTGTATACTGCCCGAGGATGTCCTAAAAAGTGGTACTGTATATGGTCACCGTGGAACTCATAACGTGGAGACATTTGCGTTCACCCAAAAAATATTGAACTTCATAATTTGCTTCCTCCTTGAAAGGTCATTACTGTGCATAATGTTTAGAAGTACTGCCTCTAATTGTCATGCATATATTGATACTAAGCTGATAGATGATTGCTTGTATGCCGATGTTTGTTAATAAAAAGATTTATAAAAAGAAAAAAAGAATCCCCCTAGGATAAAGCCAACCCCATTACCTGATGTAAGAGAACGAAGGTCCCCATCTTGGCCTCGAGATGGACACCCCGCGAGGGATGTCAAACCACTGTGCGCTGGAGTGTCTGCGTGCAGGAACCTCAGCATCTCATGTCAGCCTGCCAGCATGGAAATCTTTCTCCTCTGTCTGGCCCGGGAAAGGCATAGCACTTATATACCCAATAGGTACCCTCAGGGGTTCTATCTTGCTGTGCCTGCTTTCAAAATGGTGTTGATGTCCACGTGCACCTTGAAGCTGGGGAACTGGGGAACCGGGTCTCGACAACGAAGCTCAACATCCTGTGATTCTGGGCAAATCACTTACTCTCTCAGTGCCTAAAAAAAATTAATGCATCCATCTGTAATGAAACTGGTGCTCATGTAAAGCTCTTTGATACCCGATGTCTTGGGTCTAGTTCGTGCTATATAAAACTCTAAGACAAAAAAACTAGTCAGGACGTGGCAAAAGATCGAAAGACAAACCCCATCGCAGTTCTAAAACATGGGCCAGCTGTGATTGGGCTGTTGAATCGTGACAATCAAACGCATGAACAGATCTCCAATCTGGCAGAGAATCAAATCGATACAGGAGACTTTACAAGCACCATGAAGGTCGCAAACATAATTAACCACTTGAAAACTGATGATGCCCCAGGACTGAATGGCTTACCAGCGAGCATATTCAAATGTGCCCATACCAGCTGGGCCACGCTGTTGACCCCACTTTTCAAATTTGCCTTTCAAACTGCTTCTATACCCGATGCCTGGAGAGGGTCCACCCTATGTCTGATATTTAAAAAGGTAAATTGGATTCTAATCTCAAATTATTGTCTGATAGCACTATTGGACATAGAAGCAAAAGTCTATGCTCGAGTCCTGTTGGGGCAGTTATAGGCATGGATAACATATGAGAATATCCTGCTGTTCTTTCAGTCAGTCTTCCGGGCTGAGGCCTCAACTGTAGATAACATTCTAGCATTATCTTTCCACAGACATCTAGCCCCTCCCAAGAATGGGTTACCTCGCTTCTGCTGCTTCATAGATCACAGTGCATTTGACATGGTGGACTGAGCAACTCTTTGGAGAAAGCTAGATATCCGGCGGAATACCCCCAAAGCTCCTAAAAGCAATAATCTTCTTATGTATGGAGACATGGGTTCGGGTGAAAACCGTCCCCAACACGGTTACATGCAAAATTGACACCAATTGTGGACTAAAGCAGGGCTGTTTTTTGGCCCTTTGCTGTTCGTCATCTACATGGACGATTTAAAGAAATCACTGCATTCCAGTTGCATGGTCCTTCCCAAGTTAGGAAACATACAATTGCAAATAATACAGTATGCAGATGATATTGTGGTCATGGACCACACAAAATCTGGAATATAACGGGCATTGGACACCCTGAACAGATTTGATGAGGCCAATCATCTACAAGTTACCCAGGACAAAACAAAAGTCCTGATCTCTGGAAAATACTGGAGCAAGAAGATGGCAACATTGCACTTGGCCAGCAAGATAATTAGTTACTCGAGGAACTACCATTGCCTGGGTGTGTGGTTTAGCGGAAATGGGGCAGCAACGACACAAGAGAACTCAAAAAGAAAGCTGTTGTCATTATATATGGTGTTGGCCAATTAAAACGATTACTAAGCAGGGCTTCAGTGGCCCCTATTTTAAGAGTATGGAAGGCAACTCTACTGTCAGCATTACAGTATGGTCATCACACATACCCAAAAGCACTGGAATTAACCTTGGAGCAAATTCACTGTAGAGCATACCAAAAAAGTTTCAACAACCAAGATATGCATGTAGCTCAAGACTAAGGCTAGAATTGGGAGCTAGTAAATCAATCACTAGATTGTAAAGATTCCTTGTTGACATTTTACATTAGGACCAGGATGGCCCTATTGAATTCTTTAAAAATAATCGCCGGTCCAACCAACTAAGAGCTGTGATCTTGACCCTATGGACTGAAGAAGCGGCCCTTCATTTTGGAGTCAGTACATATCCATTTTGGAATATGGCAATCAATAAGCAATTGAAAATGATCTCCTGGGAACAACAGGTAACAACAGCAGATAATTTGGTGTTGTTTCAGCCTCTGAATGACACTTATCTCATTGGAAAACCACAACATTATTTTACGTAAGCTATAAACGCAGAACCACAAAGACAGATCCTTTATACGCGACTACTAGTGCTCTCAATAAAATAAATTCATCCTGCCTGAGCAGGACAAAGGGTTAATAGAGATTGCAGGCTATGCAATTATAAACATGAATCATGGTTACACTTGTTATGCACTTGTCCTGCCCTAGACTATGAAAGGAGACTCCTGCGTAAACTGGTCTATCTGGCCACTGGGGTGCGTACATGTCAGGATGCATCTTCTATCTGCTTCAAGACCATGGCTCCCTTGGTGTTGGTAAGATGCGCCAAATTTGTCAAAACACTCGGACATCATCTTTCCTAATCAGTGGCAGCAGCACTCAGTTGCAATCAAGGCCAGAACCAAATAACAAAATATTCCATCCAAGCGTGGATGGCCACGAGGTAGCCAGTGTCTTCGTTGGGGGCAACCAATAAATGTAAAGTACTGCCATACAACCCGGTGATTGCTATGCCAAGTTGAGCCTAGCAGAGCAAAAACAGCCATCGTATTTGCACTCTGGTCACTTGTAAAGCACCTCAGTACGAATGGGAGATTGACACGCCAAGCTTAGCTTAGATCTGTAATGACTGCCTCTACAATAGCATTGTGAGCAAATTAGTTGTTTTATTTATC